>NC_079190.1:376599001-376899001 GCF_029499605.1 Hyla sarda | reverse complement strand
TCCTCTCCAAATGTAACTCTTCTCTCAGAAGAATCCTGTCCAAATGCCCCTCCAATTCTGAAGAGTTCAATGCCAGTGAGAAAACCTAACAAAGCCATTCTGTGATGTCATAGGCATTTAGAATGTCGTACTTTAGGAAGACCAACAGCCCATTAAATTCAGTGTGTCTTGGTGTATTTATGTGTATATTTTTTTATTATTTCATTTCTCCATACATTTGTTTAAATACATATATTGTACTTACAAATTTTATACGCCCCTTAGCCCCCCCGCGTGGAAGGAAGAAAGAAACAAAAAACATTACCATAAACCCCATGTTGTATCAAACTGCCTCAATCTTTTCCTAGAATTCCAGAATCTTACCCTTTCATATTTTTTTGATTCTGTTAATTAACCCCTTAAGGACCGGGGTTTTTTCCGTTTTTGCATTTTCGTTTTTTGCTCCTTGCCTTTAAAAAATCATAACTCTTTCAATTTTGCACCTAAAAATCCATATGATTGCTTATTTTTTTGTGCCACCAATTCTACTTTGTAATGACGTCAGTCATTTTGCCCAAAAATCTACGGTGAAATAAATAAAAAAAATCATTGTGCGACAAAATTGAAAAAAAAAAACGCAGTTTTGTAACTTTTGGGGGCTTCAGTTTCTACGTAGTACATTTTTCGGTAAAAATGACACCTTATCTTTATTCTGTAGGTCCATACGATTAAAATGATACCCTACTTATATAGGTTTGATTTTGTCGTACTTCTGGAAAAAATCATAACTACATGCACGGAAAATTAATACGTTTAAAATTGTCATTTTCTGACCCCTATAACTTTTTTATTTTTCCGTGTATGGGGCGGTATGAGGGCTCATTTTTTGCGCAGTGATCTGAAGTTTTTAATGGTACCATTTTTGCATTGATAGGACATATATCATTTTTAAATGATATAAAAAGTGACCAAAAATGCACTATTTTGGACTTTGGAATTTTTTTGCGCGTACACCATTGACCGAGCGGTTTAATTAATGATATATCTTTATAATTCGGAAATTTCCGCACGCGGTGATACTATATATGTTTATTTTTATTTACACTGTGGTTTTTTTTTATGGGAAAAGGGGGGTGATTCAAACTTTTAATAGGGGAGGGGTTAAATGATATTCATTCACTTTTTTTTTCCACTTTTTTTTTGCAGAGTTATAGCTCCCATAGGGACCTATAACATTGCACACACTGATCTTTTACACTGATCATTGTTATCCCATAGTGACCTATAACACTGCACACACTGATCTTTATCATTGATCACTGGTTTCTCTTAGGAAACCATTGATCGATGATTCTGCCGCTTGACTGCTCATGCCTGGATCTCAGGCACTGAGCAGTCATTCGGCGATCGGACAGCGAGGAGGCAGGTAGGGGCCCTCCCGCTGTCCTGTAAGCTGTTCGGGATGCCGTGATTTTACCGCGGCTATCCCGAACAGCCCACTGAGTTAACCGGCAGCTTTTCCTTTCACTTTTAGCTAAAGGGTTAATAGCGCGCGGCGCTGCGCGCTATTAGTGGCGGGTCCTGGCTTCACTATGATGCAGGGTTACTGTGTAACCCCGCGTTATATCACGGGAGCAGGACCAAGGACGTACCTGTACGTCCTTGGTCCTTAAGGGGTTAAGGAGAGCCATTCATGGGCATTTGGGGCAAACAAAGACCTCAAAATTAATTGCTTTCCCAGAATAATTAACTTACTCAACAGATTTTCTAATAGACCCCACTCTGAGCCATCACCAAGAATAGCCGATTAAATATTCATGTGAGCGTTACTTTGATATTTATTTTTAAGAATTATTTCTATTTTCTTCCAAAAAGAACTCACCTTAGCACATTTCCATATAAGATGTATAAAGGCAGCTTCTTCTTGACCGCATTTTGGGCAATTAGTGTCTGGTCTGCATTTTACCCTCCAAAGGGACAAAGGAGAGTAATATAGTTGATAAACTATCCTTAGGCTGCATTCACACCACGTTTTTGCAATACAGTTCCTGTATCAGGTTTTTGTTGAAAAATGGTTTCCTCAAAACTGTACTAAACTGTATCAAAACGTGTGTCCAAATTTTAACCAGTATACAGTTAAAAACTGTAAATGGTCTTAAAAATTATGTCCGGTTGCATCTATTTTTTTAAGAAAAAAAAAAGAGTATACTTTTTAACTTTTCACTCCATTATGAATAAAGTTTCACTTGTTTGATTGAAATTCCAAGAAAAAAATTTGTGCAAAGTGAAAAACTGTATGGTGCAAACCAGATGGAACCGTAAGCACATATGGTTCTCTACGGTTCCCATTGACTCCTATGTTAAAAAAACGAATATGGTTTCAATACAGGTTTTCACCTGGTCCAAAAACCGTGGTAGGCTACAGTTTTGGGTACGGGAAAAAAAACCTGACAAAACTGTACAAGATGCAAAACGGATGCAAACGGATGCATTGTTTGGCACGGTTTTCAAAGGAGAGTCAATGCATACGATTTTCAATACGGTTCCATATGTTTTTCAAATTTAAAACATATACAGGAACTGTATTGAAAAAATGTGGTGTGAATGCAGCCTTAGTTGAGAGAATTAATATTTTTTTTTATTAGAAGAACAATTAACAGCATTGGACAATATCTTTTCCAAGTATGACCATTCAAGTTATCACACTCTTTAAAGGGGTATTCCAGGCCAAAACTTTTTTTTATATATCAATTGGCTCCGGAAAGTTAAACAGATTTGTAAATTACTTCTATTAACAAATCTTAATCCTTCCAATAGGTATTAGCTTCTGAAGTTGAGTTGTTGTTTTCTGTCTAACTGCTCTCTGATGACTCACAGCTCTCTGCACAGTTCCCGGGACGTGACATCATGAGCAGTTAGACAGAAAACTTCAGACGCTAATAACTATTGGAAGGATTAAGATTTTTTTAATAGAAGTAATTTACAAATCTGTTTAACTTTCCAGAGCCAGTTGATATATATAAAAAAAGTTTTTGCCTGGAATACCCCTTTAAGCCATTCTTTTTATCCTTTCTTGAAAAGTAAAAAGGTGCTTATCTAACTAAACCTCTGTATATATTCTGTAGTGTTTTATCTCTTATTGATGGTTTCGCTATATATGTGATTAACTGGTGTATAGTGGTTTTAAGTGCTTATTTATTCATTGTGTTTTTATAAGCTTCCCTTAATTGCATATACAATCATAATTTTTTTGTTTCTAAGCTGTATTCAATATTAAGTGTTTCAAAAGTGATCAGTTTTCCATCCCTAATAATTTGACCTATATACTTAATACCCAACCGTGACCACAACACATTATCTATGCCTTTTATTGAACTCTGGCAAGTTGTCACCAAATGTCTGGCAAGTGACAATGTAAAACTATTTTTAGTTTGGCAAATCGTCTTTATTTTATCCCATACCCTATAGTACAACTAGGGATGCACTGAAAGGGAAATTATTTGCCAAAACTGAAAATTTAGGCTGTGCTTGGCTGAAAACCGAAACCGAAAATGCATTACCCCGCCCCCTTTTTTTAAAATATAGTTTTTGTTACATTTTATAACTTTTTGGGGATGTGATGTAACCAAAATCAGCAATTTTTGCGTTTTACATTTTTTCCCCGCTTATGCCGTTCACATGGCATGATCAGAAACAAGATAATTTAAATAGCTGGGACAATTATGCAAGTGACGATACCAAATGTGTTTATTTTTCATATTTTTTATATGGAAAATGGGAAAAGGAGGGTGATTTAAACTTTTATGGAAGGGGTTAATGGATTTTTTTTTAACTTTTATTTAACTTTTTTTTTTGTTTACACTTTATTAGTTCCCTTAGGGGACTTTTAGGAGGAATCATTAGATTCCTCATACAGATCAATGGAGTTTCATAGAACTGTCTGAGCATGCTGGGAGTTGTAGTTTTGCAACTGTTGATTAGATCACCCCCCCCCCCCACCTGAGTAGATTGGTAGTCCCCTTAGATTAGACCACTCCCACCCCCTAGTAGGTAGTTTCATTACATCACCCCCATCTCCCAGTAGACAGGTAGTCCCCTCCACTTTGCCTGGGGCTACTATGGCTGGGAAGAGATGGAGCCTGCAGTGCACCACTTTCTTTATTCAGCACCAGGAAGCTGCTGTAGCGGTATGGCAATGGCCCCTCCTCCAGATGATGTACAGCTCGCTTCCCCAGGCTGTTCGCGTGGTTTAACTTTAACTTCTGGGAAAAGGCCATTCCCCAGATGACAAACGATGCGGCATCCATACACATACGGCGGTCACGTAATGACAGTCCCTGTATTTCTGGGAATGTCATTGAGTGCTGCGCCATTACACGTCCACCGTATCTGTACTGCAGCTGCTTAGTTCGTCATCTGGGGAGGGGCCTTTGCTCGGCTCCTGCACGAATGGCCCGAGGAAACGAGTCGGCCGAGTAAGCGTTATATTCAATTAGAGCCGAAGGCAGAGCCCTGGGTATCCGGCGGCAGTTTTTGCGATGGCCCAGACACAGAGAAGCATCGTATGTTGATGCTGCCTTCAACACACTATGGTCTCTGAGAGGCCATTGTATGTTGAAACGATCATATGTCATGGCCATCGTATGTAGGGGGACCGCTGTATCTGCTTATGTGACTGAAACTGCTCTTCCCACCCTGGATCCAAAAGGTTTCTGCAGCTACTGACTCTCCCTTTATGGAGGCTATTCTGGATGCTGCAATATAATCTCTCAAACGTGGGAAGAGCCCGGGACCTGATGGTTTCACTGCCCCTTTTTAGGTTTTCAAGTCGCTGTTGTCTCCATTTCTCACAAACTTTAACAGCATTGCTACTTCTTGCCCATTTCCTTGACAGGCTCTGGAAGCTCATGTGGTGGTCCTGCCCAAACCCAACAAGGACTCCTTGCACTGCACCAGCTATCGTCCTATTTCGCTCATCAATTGCGATATTAAGATGTACTCCAAACTTCTTGCTGGTTGGATTATCCCGTACGTCATCCATACGAGGTTTGCTTTGTGGGAGGGAGGGAGGCAAGGGGACAATACTTTGTGTACGATATCCTTGGTCTCTCACGCTTGTCGATGGGGATCTCCAATGTGCCAGCTCTCCATTAATGCGGAAAAGGCTTTCGATCGGGTCCATTGGAGATTCCTGTTGGCTTCCTTGCAGCAGATTGGTCTCAGTCTGCGATTTGTGGAGCGGATTATGGCCTTGTATTCCCTCTCGTACTGCAAGAGTTAGAGCGATTGGCATCCTCTCTGAACCCCCGGGAGCACGCAGGGGGGTCCCTTGTGTCTCCTACTCTATATCCTCACCATGGAGAATCTGACTATGGTGATACGGCAGAATCAAGACATCTCAGGTGTTTGGGTTTGACAGGACCACCACAAATTAGCTTTATATGCCGACGATTTGCTTTTATACGTCTCCTCCCCTGCTGTGTCTATTCCCTTGAATTTGAGCGGTTTGGAATTTTCAGCAACTTCAAAGTGAATTTGTCTAAATTGGAGGGTTTAAATATTTCTCTCTCTGATACCATACTTCATGCGGCTCAATTCAACTTTCCTTTACAATGGCAGACAAAGTATTTTGTATCTAGGGGTTCACATTCCGGCTGTGCTACATCTGTTCTTTCCTTTGAATTATCTGCCCTTGCAGAAGCACACTTTGAGTGACCTAAACAATTACATGTAACGGCCTCTTAGTTTGGTTGCATGAACATGGTCAAAATGGATGTGCTTCCCAGGTATCTATATCTTTTCCAGACTATCCCGATCTGTGTCCAATCCAGTTTCTTTCGTGCCACTTAGCGTGCTATTGTTGAATTTTTATGGAATACAAGCAAACCCCGCATTTGCAGAACAATCCTTACTAAATGCAAATCTCTTGGTGTGGCGTGACTTCAAGCTGTATTATGAGGTTGCTGTGTTGGCGAGGATTCTGGATTGGGCACATGGTTGGGACAAGAAATTGTGGGTTCAGTTTAAGACATTGCGTGCCCCTGTTCCTCTCCCTTCTGCTCCTTGGATCTTGCGTAGAGGCAGGGCAACATTTCAAAGTGGCCTTACCTGGTCTCTCATACGCTTGCGGTCTGGGATACTTGGGTTGCCGTCAGCGTATATATTCTGTCCCAGGTCCAATGACCCCTCATTTCTGCAATCCCACCTTCAGGCCATGTAGAAATGCTTTCTCGGTTCTTGGGGTGGGCTAGTACTGCTCCCCTGTTGAGGGATGTCGTTGTACAGGGTAAAAATGCCATCTTTGTCAGAGTTGCATGCTGGGCACCACGGGTATCCTAGGTCATGGCTGGAATATGTTCAATTTGTTGATTTCCTCTGCTCTGGCATACTGGATCATGCTTATGATTCTCAGCTCTCTGTATTTGATAACCTGTTTTGCTCCTCTCATACTGGTTCAGAGCCTCTGCACTATATGTACTTTTGGATTAGGTAATGTGGGTAGGGTTTCCTTTTTTGATAAATGGGAGGGGGGCTTGGATGTCCCTCTTGGATGCCCCTAAAATTGGTAAGATTTGTGCCTTGGCCCATTTCATCTTGGCTGCTTCTGCTGCTAAAGAGAATGATAAAATCCTCTTCAGGTGGTACTACTGTCCTGTGGACGTACACCGGATGTATCCTGGCTCATCAAGCCTTTGCTGGAGATGTCAGAGGGCTAAAGGCACTCTTCTGCATGTGTGGTGGCGCTGTCCGCGTATCAAGACTTTCGCTTGTATGAAGCTTTCTCAGGCAATTCTGTCTCTAACTCCCCTCAGGTAGCACTACTATCCTTGATTCTGGGTTCTTTTACACAGGTTAAAAAGGGCTCACTGAGACACTTCTTGCATGGTTATCCCTCGCCACTGGAAGCTCCCCCGGAGTTCCATCCTTGGCTTTGTGGCTGGTTGAACTTAAGGGTATCATTAGAATCGAGGAGATTCTTTGAGGAACATGACCAATCTGATTGTTTTACCTCTGTGTGGCTTCCATGGCAACTGTTCAAACATTCCTCTGATTTCTCACGCTTCTTGAATTGAATTTGTGTCACCCTATGACTGGGCCTCTTTTCTTCCCTTCCTTCTTCCTCTACTTACCCTCTTTTTTCTTCAGTTTTTCCTTCTCATTTCTTTCTACACTTTTATTCTATATGATTTTTTTCCCCCTTATTTTATTTTTCTGTCGCCCTGCTCTACTTCTCAATATTTTTGGCTGTTCATTCTGAGTGGGACGGGTTTTGGACCTGTGGTTGCGGTGCACCATTTGAGTATTGTACCTTTCTTTTGTTATATACAAAAATGTGATACTCTCATGCATCGGTATATATGTTATGGCATGTCTTTTTTTCCTTTACCATGGCTCTATTGTTTTCAATTTGTGGACATGTACTGTATTTTGTTGGTGTCAATAAAAACATATTATGCTATTCTTTCTTTTAATATAACTCACAGCAGCAAGGGTTAAATATAAAGAAAAGAGTGCAGAAAACTTTAGCGTAATCAAACGTATGGTAGTCCTGTAACAGCCAATCCATAAGGATCATAGGACAAAAATTCCCAACATTCCAACTGTCAATCCTCTTTCTTGCTGCTCACAGCTTGGATAAGTACACAATTTTTCTCTCACTGCATATATATTTAAATTTTTTTCATTGTTTTCTTATTGAAATGTTATTTTTTCTTATATTTGGCTTTTGATTAAATTTCCTGATATATAGATATATATATATTTATCTTTCATAGACTATGGATTTACCTATATATATTTCATAGTGATTTTTTTTCTTTCCCTTTGTTCTTATTACCATAATATTATTCTTATTCTGTTCATAGATATATTTATATGATATCTCTATTCTGCCATCCTTTTTTTCATGTGTCCCTTATGATTTAATTTTCTTCTTTTCACTCATATACATTTTGCGGATATTCCATTCACCCTTTTGTCTCCTATATACTTACTGATTGTTCCCTTGTCTTTTTGCTGTTGATTGATCCCTTAGGTTCGTATTTTCACGATACGCATCATCTTCTGCCTGGTGACACACTTCTTATTCTCGCGTCGGCCATTTTCGCTTCACACGTATTACAGTTTCTTCTTTCCGTCTTGTCACATATCGCGAGACTTGCGGCGCAGCTGGTTCTCAGCTGTTTCCGGCTCCTTCGCCTCACACAACAGATCTCCTCCTGTCACGGATTCGCCTTCTGCTATGTATATACCATTCCTGTCATAATAACATCAAAAGTGTTTTTTTATTCAGATTTACATTACAACACCCTTCTTGCCAGTATATATATCTACCTGATATATCAATTGAATTATTTTCATTTTTTCCTCTCATATTTATTCTCTATATTTAACCCTTGCATACTATATTGATCAGCATTATGACTACTGAAGGGAACATGGTTTCTACTTCTGATGTAAGGGAATATACCTTTATAAATGAGGAATATGTTCAAAATATAGTTTCTAAATCCCTGCACAAAACAGTGGATTCAGCTATTCAGGGAGCTATATCTACCCTGCAAGAATCTCTCTCCAAATCTGTATCTCTTGCTGTTTCCCAGGCGATCCCAAATCGCCAAGGTCCCTCTACTCCCTCTGACCTGTTTGGTCGGCAGAGGATTCTTCCTCTCAAATGGCCAAGGGTTTTAAACCTAAAAAAGCCTTAAAAAAAAAGAGACATCATTGCCATGACGACCCTTCCTCTCCCAAACCAAAAAAGGTTTCTAAGGGTCAAGTTAAAAAAGCTATTGATTTTCCTACCTTTCCTCCTCTTTACGGTGTCCTCTGTTTCACGTTTAGATGTTAAGCATTACTGAATAGCGATGTCAGTCATGACGTCTGATGCAAACTTTGACCTACTGAATTCACACTCAGACGACAGTACGGACCTCTTTTGAATGGTTGATATATCCAATGGCATACATGTTGTGTAAGAAAGCTACTATCCCCTTTCCACCCTTGTACTGTTCGCCTCTGTTACGGGAAAGGAAGGGTACTGTATAGACTGACATTGTATTCCTTCATGTTGACACTCACTTCAAAACGTGCATTTCTTGTTCGTATGTTATTTTTGAAAATCAATAAAAACCTTTTTTCTGAAAAAAAAAAGCCATTGATGACCGCCATGTTAAAAGCGTTAAAAGACTTGGTGGTAAATCTTCCAACCACAAACCCTCAGTCCGTGAGGAAGTTTCTAATAAACAGACCTCAAAATCCTCCAATAGACAAAAACCCGACTCATAGGTCATATCCAGTCAGTCAGTGATTCAAACTCTAACACTGATTCCTCTACAGAGGACCATGACTCCCAATATGAGGATGTATCTCATTCTGATGATAATGAGGCTGTGTCTGTACATGACACTAATGAAGAGGCTATTTTAGACAGTCCCGGTAATCCTTATTTTAACCCGGTTCAGGTCCCTCATCCCCGTTCAGGGGACTGGGCACCGCATCCTAATGTGGCTAAATACGTACAATCTTGTTTTAAGAAACCATTAGACAAAAAAGATAGAAAACAAACTTAGAGCGGAATGTCCCAGACCTTCTCTACCTGATATCACTACTATGACCCCTGAAATTGACCTAACCCTTGTAAAATTTTTGGCTAAATCAGGGAAGAACCCAAAGAAGGGTCTAGCCCGTTCTCTGAAGTCCTGCCAGGACAAGCTTATTCATATATTGGGTCCGTTGACCAAAATGATGACCCTTTCCGAGGAAGCTCTTGCTTCTAATACATCTATTGACCCCCATATCCTCCATGGTTGGATTCAAAGGGCATTATGCTTTTTTTGGCAATACCAATTCAGCTCTGTCTTCAAAAAGAAGACGATCTATCCTACTTAAGTTGGATCCCCAACTTACTCATTTGGCCCTAACAGAGCCGGGACCCTCTAAGGAAGAATTACTTTTTGGGGATTCTTTTATTAAAGAACTCAACCAATATGTTGGTTTATCTTCAGGTCTAGATAACAGACTTCTCTTAAAGTTTTCCACTCAAAAGGTTTTCTCTAAGGCTGGGAAAGGCAGGGGTCGCTTTCCCAGCCGCAATAATCAAGACAGACAACAATATCGAGGCCCCCAATCATCCAGACGATCTTTACCTACAGAATCATATTTCTCAGGAACGTATTCTGCATCCCCCTTCTTCCCATATCGTGGAAGACCATGGTGCGCCAGAGGTTCCAGAGGATTCCAAAAGACCAGATCCTCTTCAGTTAAGCTCATCTTTTTCCCCCCTCTCAGATTCCTCTAGGGGGCAGACTAACCCATTTTTTCCAGATTTGGACTATCACCACCACAGATTCTTGGATCTTAAATACGGTAAAAGGTTATCAGATAGAGTTTCTCTATCCTCCTTTTCAAACTCTGCTTCCTCATCCTATCCATTTTTTGAATCAAGATCAAATCCTTATAGATCTAGAGATTCAGGAACTTCATTCCAAAAATGCTATCATTCCCTTAGATACCCCTTCTCTGGGATTTCTCAGCAATTTATTCCTGGTCAAAAAGAAGGATGGCGGTCACAGACCTATCATAAATCTAAAATCCGCGTTTGTAAAATATCATTTCAAGATGGAGGGCATTCATCTATTAAGAGATCTTCACAGAGATTGGCTCATCAAGATAGATCTCAAAAGATGCCTATGTTACAGTTCCTATTCATCCCTCTTTCCAGCCTTATCTCCAATTCACTTGCCTTCCATTCAGCCAAGCATCTGCCCCGTGGCGTTTGACCAAATTGATGAAACCAGTAGTTGCTCTTCTTCGGAGCCGAGGTGTTTGACTGATCATATACTTAGACGATATCCTGATCATGGCTCAATCTCTTCATATAATCCATCTACATATTCAATGGACTCTTTCTCTCCTTACAGATCTAGGACTTGTAATACATTTCAAGAAATCTATATTGACCCCTTCAAGGGAAGTGGAATTTCTAGGATTTACGGTGAACACCAATCTGGATATATTAAGTCTCCCGTCGAGACGATTAAAAACAATTCGGAGAGAAATTCACTCAGTCCTGAACAAGAATCTTATTTATTTGAGGAACATTGCCAGAATTGTGGGCCTTTTAGCTGCTTCCATAAAAGCTATTTTGCCAGCCCCTATACATTACAGGGCCTTACAACGTCTCAAAATCCAACACCTTCAGAATGGTCTGGGTTATTCGTATTCCATTTCCGTCACTCCAGAGACGAGAGAGGAACTACTTTGGTGGCTTCATCATTTGAAATCATGGAATGGGAAAGCCATCTTTCATCCATTTCCAGATTTTTCCATCAAATCGGATGCGAGCATTCTAGGCTCTGGAGCCCATTGTGGCCCTCTATCCACTGGTGGGAAATGGTCCTCGGAAGAATCAACCCTTCATATCAATTGCCTGAAACTTTTAGCCGGCTTCTTTGCACTCAAGAGTTTTGCCAAAGACAAATCCAATTGTTGTATTCTTCTTCCGATGGACAATGTTTCAAAACTTTTATCAGATATCACCAAAGAATGTTGGCACTTCTGCCTGGAAAGGAACATTGTCCTCAAGGCAGAATATCTTCCCAGTCTTTCAAACAGTGTTGCAGATTGGAAATCTTATAGGCACCAGTGATTGGCATCTGGATCCTTCCATTTTTTTTCCTCTCAATATTCTTTGGGGTCCTTTATACTTAGACCTATCCGCTTCTCGTCTAAATTGTCAACTTTTCAGTTGGCGTAACGATCCAGAAGCATTAGGCGTAGACGCCCTCATTCAATCTTGGCCTTCAGAAACCCTATATGCCTTTTCTCCGATTCCCAGAGTTCTCCTACACATTCTTTCCCAGAAATCAAAAGTAGTGTTTATAACTCCTTGGTGGCCATCCAAAGCCTGGTTCCCTCAACTTCTAGGAATAACTATAGATCTTCCTCGAATCATTCCCATGTCTTCTTCAATCCTTCCGGGA
The DNA here is from genome assembly GCF_029499605.1 of Hyla sarda. Taxonomy (NCBI): domain Eukaryota; kingdom Metazoa; phylum Chordata; class Amphibia; order Anura; family Hylidae; genus Hyla; species Hyla sarda. The sequence goes on along the minus strand of NC_079190.1, from coordinate 376,887,041 downwards.
ACCCCCATCCTCTAGTTCTCTCAGAAACCCTCTCTCTAATAGCCTGGCTTGTATCAGGGATTCTCGTTTGATCATGGACTTTTACAAACATCTAGAGACATCCTTTCAGATGCATGGGCACCAGGCACCAAATCTGCTTACAGATCTGCCTGGAAAATTTGGTCTCATTGGTGCACACAACAGGATTTGGATCCCATTCATTCATCTTTAAATGATATTTTTCATTTCCTTTCCTCTTCATTTGACATGGGTAAAGCATATCATACCATTAATGTTTATCAATCAGCTATCTCTTGCAATCATTCTCTCATTGACTCTTTACCAGTTGGTAAACATCCTTTAGTTTGCAGACTTTTCAAAGGCATTAGTTTTAGCAGACCACCTCTTCCCAGATATACTTCTACTTGGGATGTTAACTTAGTGTTATCTTTCCTTGACACTTTGGGCCCAATGAAAATCTATCTTTGAAATCTCTTTAATTGAAACTTTCTATGCTTTTATGTCTAATATCTTGTAAAAGAGTCTGTGATGTTAAGGCTTTGGATATATCTCATGGATCTTTTTCTCCCCATGGAATTTTATTTAAAATTTATCCCCTTAACAACAATGGACGTAAATGTACGTCATGGTGATGTGGTACTTAGCGCACCATGACGTACATTTATGCACCGCCATGATCGCGAGCACCGCTCACGTCATGCCCGGCAGGTCCCGGCTGCTATCAGCAGTCAGGGACCCGCCGGTAATGGCGGACATCCGCGATCGCGCGGATGTCCGCCATTAACCCCCTCAGATGCCATGATCAATACAGATCACGGCATCTGCGGCAGTGCATTACTTTGAATGGATGATCGGATCGCCCGCAGCGCTGCCAAAGGAATTCGATCATCCAGCACGGCGGCCGGAGGTCCCCTCACCTGGCTCCGGCAGTCTCCCGGGGTCTTCTGGTCTGAGATCGAGCAGACCAGAGCAGAAGATGACCGATAATACTGGGCAGTGCTATGTCCTATACATAGCACTGAACAGTATTCGCAATCAACTGATTTTTTTTTTACACAAAGTAAAAAAAAATTTGAAAAATCCCCTCCCCAATAAAAAAGTAAAACGTCCATTTTTCCCATTTTACCCCCCAAAAAGCGTAAAAAAAAAATCAATACACATATTTGGTATCGCCGCGTGCGTAAAAGTCTGAACTATTAAAATATATTGTTAATTATCCCGTATGGTGAACACAGTAAACGTAAAAAAAAAAAAAATAATCCAAAATTGCTGCTTTTTTGTCACATTTTATTCCAAAAAAATGTATAAAAAAATTTTATAAAAAAGTAAAACCTACGCAAAAGTGGTACTGATAAAAACTTCAGATCATGGCGCAAAAAATTAGCCCTCATATCGCCCCATATACGGAAAAGTTATAGGTTGTCAAAATAAGGCAATTTCAAGCATACTAATTTTGTTAAAATGGTTTGAGATTTTTTTAAAGTGGTACAATTATAGAAAAGCATATAACATGGGTATCATTTTAATCGTATTGACCCACAGAATAAAGAAAACATGTTATTTTTACTGGAAAGTGTACAGCGTGAAAACAAAACCTTCCAAAATTTGCTAAATTGCGGTTTTCTTTTCTATTTTCCCACATAAATAAAAATATTTGTTTGGTTGCAGCGCACATTTTATGGTAAAATAAGTGATGTAAGTACAATTGGTGACACAAAAAACAGGCCCTCATATGGGTCTGTGGATGGAAATATAAGAGAGTTATGATTTTTAGAAGGCGAGGAGGAAAAAACGAAAATGCAAAAATAAAATTGGTCTGGTCCTTAAAGTTGTACTTCGGTGGAAAACTTTTTTTTTAAATCAACTGGTGCCAGAAAGTTAAACAGATTTGTAAATCAATATATGCAGAAACAAAGCCGGCGTAGCCTCTGAGCGCCCCTTATAGTCTCTATACATGCCGTGGTGATCCCGGACTCGCAGCCCGTAGCAGCTTACCAGCGGTGAGTGCATATTATCTCTTTGTTTCTGCATATATTGATACTTTACCTAGTGTGTGCACCCCGCAGGTGCTGAGTACATAATGAAGCGAGTTCGGACGCTCCTAACAGTTACCTCGCGGTATCGTATGTTTGCCTTTTCCACTTATTTGGTTTGCTACCTGGTGTGCTCTCTCCTTCTTGGAGTTTCTATGGAGATTTGTAAATCACTTCTATTAAAAAATCTTAATCCTTCCAGTACTTTTTAGGGGCTGTATACTAAAGAGAAATCCAAAAAAGAAATGCATTTCCTCTGATGTCATGACCGCAGTGCTCTCTGCTGACCTCTGCTGTCCATTTAAGGAACTGTCCAGAGCAGGAGAAAATCCCCATAGCAAACATATGCTGCTCTGGACAGTTCCTAAAATGGACAGCAGAGGTCAGCAGAGAGCACTGTGGTCATGGACATAGGAGGAAATGCATTTCTTTTTTGGATTTCTCTTTAGTATACAGCCCCAAAAAAGTACTGGAAGGATTAAGATTTGTTTTAATAAAAGTGATTTACAAATCTGTTTAACTTTCTGGCACCAGTTGATTTAAAAAAAAAAAAAAGTTTTCCATGGGCCTGGTCCTTAAGGGGTTATAGACATACAAAAACAAATCTACATTCAGTTTTTTACCCTTCTTTTCCTCATAACATCAATCTCTGTGTTGTTCATTGTTTACAATCTTATGAAAATAAAACAAACTCTTTATGTCATCCCTCTTCTTCTCAGCTATTAATTTCTTACTGTAGACCTCATCTCCCTGATTCTTCAGCCACTATAGCCAGATGGATCACACAATCTATGTCTCTGGCAGGTATTGACACCTCTATTTTTGGTGCCCACTCCACCAGGGGCACTATCTCTACCAAAGTCATTCAATCTGGAGGTTCACTTTCAGATCTGCTGAAAGCGGCAAATTGGTCATCAGAATCTACTTTTAAAACCTTTTATTTACGTCCTTCTCATGTTTTAGATTTATTGTATAGCTTTAAACATGCATAATATGAGCCTCCGTCTTTCAATAACATTTTCCATCATCAAGATTTTCTTGGTCTTGATGATGGAAAATATGGATTTTATTAAAGACAGGAGGCGAATATTATCCCTCCCTAATCATTATGGTGTTTCTTCATTTATATCTTCAGCATTACCTGATGGTGTATGAACCTCTATGTGGTCATGCTGTTACTTCCCGTTTCTACTCCACATTCTTGAAGATCCAGTTTCTTCGTTTGAGAATTTTTTGGATTACTTTTTCCTCACTTCCTCGGCATCAAGAAAGAGGATCGACAGTTGTAATGTTGGGAATTTATGTCCTATGATCCTCATGGATTGGCTGTTACAGGACTACCATACGTTTGGTTACGATAAAGTTTTCTGCACTTTTTTCTTTATATTTAACCCTTGCTGCTTTGAGTTATATTAAAAGAAAGAATAGCATAATATCCGCCTCCTGTCTGTAACCCCTTAAGGACCAAGCCCATTTTCACCTTAAGGACCAGGCCAATTTTATTTTTGCGTTTTCGTTTTTTCCTCCTCGCCTTCTAAAATCCATAACTCCTTTATATTTCCATCTACAGACCCATATAAGGGCTTGTTTTTTGCGTGACCAATTGTACTTTGTAATGAAACCTCATTTTACTATATAATGTACGGTGAACCCAAAAAAAAAAAAAATTTTTAGGGAGGAAATTTAAATGAAAACCAAAATTTTGCACATTTTACAGGGGTTTGTTTTCACACTGTACAATTTACGGTAAAAATGATATTTGTTCTTTATTCTGTGGGTCAATACGATTAAAATGATACCCATGGCTAGATACTTTTATATTTTTGTACCGCTTAAAAAAAATCTAAAAAAACTTGTTGTACAAAATCAGTAATCGAAAATCGACCTATTTTGACCATCTATAACTTTTTCATTTTTCCGTATATAGGGCGGTATGAGGGCTCATTTTTTGCGCCGTCATCTGTACCTTTTTTAGATACCACATTTGCATATATAAAACTTTTAGATAATTATTTTTTTAATAAAATGTGACAAAAAAGCAGCATTTTTGGCAATTTTTTACGTTTACGCCATTCACCGTACGGGATCATTAACATTATATTTTGATAGTTCGGACATTTACGCACGCGGCGATACCAAATATGTTTATTAAAAAAAAAATTAAATAATACGCTTTTTGGGGGTACAATGGGAAAAACTATTTTCCTTTTTATTGGGGGAGGGGATTTTTCACTTTTTAAAAAAAAAAATTTAAATTTTTTTTTTTTTACACTTTTAGGGGACTATCTATAGCAATCCTTTGATTGCTAATACTGTGCAGTGCTATGTATAAGACACAGCACTGCTCAGTATTATCGGTGATCTTCTGCTCTGGTCTGCTCGATCTCAGACCAGAGCACAAGACCCCGGGAGATGGCCGGAGCCAGGTGAGGGGACCTCCGGCCGCCATGCTGGATGATCAGATCGCCGCTGCAGCGCTGCGGGCGATCCGAACATCCATTCAAAGTACCGCAATGCTACTAGCAACCGGAACCTGCCGTGTATGACGCGAGCACCGTTCCGATGCTCGCAGTCATACACAGGACGTAAATGTACATCCTGGTGCGGGAAGTCCTGCCAAACCAGGACGTACATTTACGTCCGTGGTCGTTAAGGGGTTAATAAAATCCATATTTTCCGTCATCAAGACTAGGAAAATCTCCAATTATACATAAAAGTAGCACTGCAGCACCCAGGAAAGGTCAAATAAATGTACCTAGTTCCCAGTCTTCCTTAAAATATTACGAAACCCCTGATCTTGTGGATGGAAGGCCATGTAATACCTTTGTACTGTTTATTTGCTTACTATGGGAGGACTAATGTGTAGATGGACTACCATGGGGAAGTGGGGAATGACTACACAGGTAGCTTAAGTGTCAGCACAGGGTAAAGAGATCCCTCAAGGGCTATAGAATGAATCAGGTGTAAAGACAGGGGGAGAATAAAAAAAATAAAAAACTAATAAAACCAGAACACAGTGAATGCATTATCATCAATTTATTAAAGGCTAAAATTCTCAAATTTTAGGAATATGCTGTTTAGGACAAAGGACAACAGTGTTTTTACCTACTGCTGCCGGGTAAAGTTAAAGTTATTTCCCAAAAATACACTTACCATGAAACAGTACAGAGCAGCATTTAGACAATTACAAAACAGGGATTGGAGGTGAGCAAGTAGTCAATGGATATGCTAAATTGGACGCCTTCCTTGAAATCCTGCAACCTCACAAGTGCCAGCTTAGCTATTGGGAACTCTCCATCACCCAATACACTGGATTAAAGTCTTACTGTCATGTCTAGGCAGGACAAGGAGGTCAAAAATGTATGTAAGAACATGATCCAAAACAATAAAAAAAATTAAGGAAACGTATAAGAAAAGACTGTTTAGAATATAATGGCATGAATTCATACAGGCAAACATTCAAAAAACGACAAAAACAGAAAAAGAAGCACAAAAAAAGAAAATCTAAAAAAATGTACAATTGAATACTTATATTCATTAAAATGTAAAAGGTGTCAAATCAAAAGACTGGATAGGATCTCTCTTGGTTGAGCAGGAACTCCTCTCTCATGAAGCTCAGCCAAATTGGGGTTAAGAGTTGCGGAGGAGGGTTTAGAAACCCAACTGTGACCTGGGTGTAATCCACCTGACCTGCAAGAGTTCACTGTTATTATACTCTAAGCCCAACATCAAACAAAGTTTCAGGTGGGCAAACTGGTTAAAAGCCTTTCCTTTTTGGGATTTGTTCCCAGCTTTCCTTTGGGTGAAAACAAACAGGTTAGGTTGCAGTTGCATGGCAGAAATGAAATCCTTCCATTACTTACTATCGTAAACTGTCTTGATGCAGTTACAGTGATCATGTGCTTTCACTCTTTCACTCTTAAAGGGGTACTCCCCTGGAAAACATTTTTTTTTATTCAACTGGTGCCAGAAAGTTAAACAGATTTGTAAATTACTTCTATTTAAAAATCTTAATCCTTCCAGTACTTATCAGCTGCTATATGCTCAACAGGAAGTTCTTTTCTTTTTGAATTTCCTTTCTGTCTGACAACAGTGCTCTCTGCTGACACTTCTGTCCATTTTTTGGAACTGTCCGATGCAGGATAGGTTTGATATGGGGATTTGCTCCTACTCTGTACAGTTCCTAAAATGGACAGAGGTGTCAGCAGAGAGCACTGTGGTCAGACAGAAAGGAAATTCAAAGAGAAAAGAACTTCCTCTGTACTTTACAGCAGCTCATAAGTATTGGAATGATTAAGATTTTTAAATGGAAGTCATTTACAAATCTGTTTAACTTTCTGGCACCAGTTGATAAAACAAAAAAATAAAATAAAATTAAAAAAAAACACGTGACTCGCATTGTGTGAATATGGCCTAATGCAACCTACATTAGTAGAGTACTCAGACCAACATTCCATACAACTTCCCCCAGACGGACAGCGAGGCCAATGACCTTACATTACTATTAGACTAAGTGCAAAGAGAACACCGCAGGATACTGGGATTTAAGGCAGATAAGAGTGAAAATGCTCTTTACAATCAAACGCTGCTTAATTACAAAGGAGGATGAGCACTCAACACCTCAGCCATACCAAGATGTCTTTGTAATGAATGGCAATAGAATATCTGCCCGACGATTTGTGGCCTATTAAAAATAAGTAGTTCATTTCACGATCTCATGTATGAGAAAAATTTTGAAGACTGTAAAAAGTTGAGGAAAAATGCCTCAAAAAAGCGCAGCGACGTGATCAGCAAATGTCTACAAATTGATGAAAAATGGAAAGAGAATGAATGGACGCAGCCTCAGCCAGCAAGGGTTCTGTATGCTGGTTGTCCACACTTTATACATTCAGGCACTAGATTGTGTGTGATACAGCATAGATGAGAAGCTTTTCGTTGTCCTTAGACACATGCAGATATTGTGTCACTAGATAATCTGTAATGAACATGTATAATACAAGCATACTTAATCACACGTGTCATAGAATCACCATAATAAAAAAAAATGATAAAAAAACCAAAAGTCCTTAATAACAATAATAATAAAAAAAAAAAAAAGAAAAGCTGTAAAGCAAATGGTTTACCCGCCTCCCTCCCCGCCTTACAAAATGAAAAGCTCCTACAGAATATATCATTCATGTCCATCTAAACCAAATAGGCTATGAAGAAATGATTGGGGGGGTCCTTTTTCCATTGAGTGTATGGCTTAATTCTGGGGCCACAAGCTGGATCTACTGGCTCAGACCACACCTTTTCCAGTAAAAATCGCACCAGTCCACATTTCTAACTGACCTGAGAAATATTCAGTCACCTCTAAGCAGAGCTATTACCTATAAGGTACAAACAGAAAGTGCAGAAATGGATTTTGCATGGACACACACCCAATTGCGCACACACACACACACACTGAAGTCTCAGGATCAGGCTAGTTGATGCCCCATATTCTCGTGTGTGTACAGCTGCTTAGGGACGGAGGGGCCTCAGTGCAGCAGAGACAGACTCACTGATAGTTTACAGATTAGTTCCTTGCATTGTGAATTATCGACATTTGTACCTGTGCAACAATATCGCCAAGACGCGCTTTATAACCTACAGGTCTTGGTAAAAAACCTGTATAGGGATTATAGTTTGAAAGGTGGCGTCTGAAAAAGGAAGAGAAAACAAGTCTAAGCAGAGGTTTGTGTCTCTACAGTGTCACTCGTGGCCACGCTTGTTTTGGCAGCTTCTGATGTTTCTGTTTCTTTGTCTTCAGTCCCCTGGTTGTCGGCTCCCTTTATTGCGTCTTGTAGCTGTTGACGACGCTGGACCTCGGCTTTCAGATTTTCCAAGTCTTTTTGACTGTAAAAATGTTAATGTTAGAAAAGTGTCCACAGCAAATGGTTCATAAATGACAGAGAATGAGCAAACTATAAATACTTAAAGAGGCACTGTCATTATGAAAAACTTTTAATATTTTGTAGTACTACTGATGACAAATTCAAATACACATTTATTTAAAAAAAAAATGTAAATTTTACTCAAAAATTTAAAATGAAAATAGCCGCCACTAGGGGTCATCTATCTTTATGCAGACAAACTACTCTGTATTTTGCAGAATACTGGATACCGGCCGTAAGGTGTTGGTATCCAGTATAGGAGATCACCATTGCACCACTACAGCCTTCAGCTGTTCCTAAACTACAACTTCCATGATGGGAGCTGTAGTTTTGAAACAGCTGGGGGTACAATCTTTGTAAAACTGTGTATTCTCCAGCTGTGCGCCTCAAGCTCTTGCAAAACTACAAAGGATGTGTGGACATGCTGGGAGTTGTTGTTTTGCAACAGCTAAAGGCAACACTTACCAGACATTCAGGAGTCTTTGAAAGCTGAATAACACACATAGTAACAGATATGTTGATTAGCATCCAGCTTTACTAGGAACAGGTAGAAAATGTATGCATAAAAACTACTGTGTATTGATTTGCAAACTGCCAGGCTGCTCCCAGACTCAGAGCAGATGAGTCCTCACAGTGAGGGAGAGAGATGGACATGCCCCATCCACAAGGCAAGAACACAAAGCAAGTGAGCAAGATATAAATCATGGATGTGGAATTCCTATCGCCCGTCGCTCGGGACATGCAGTTCCGGGCGCATGAATTTTTCAGGTCCTTAGCCCTGCTTCGGGCAAGCAGGGTCAGACCTGAAAGCCCCTGACAAGCATGGCAGTGCTCAGAGGGGTGTATGGAGCGGGCTCCTGACTTCTGCCTGCTCCATACTCTGCAGCCCCCAGCTAATTTCAGTAGCTGGGGCCGCCACTAATAGTCAGAATATGGCGATCCTGATCGCCACGGCTGGCTAGTAACCCTTCAGATCACCGCTATCAAAGCTAACAGCAGCGTCTAAAGGGACATGTGAATGCTCCCTGGTGGGCTAGTGGGGTTGATCCACTGTAGAGGTAGCCAGAGGGCTTAGGGTACATGCACACCACGTTTTTGCTATACAGTTCCCGTATACGGTTTCAAGTTAAAAACCGTATGGAACTGTATAGAAAACCGTATGCATTGACTTAACATTGTAAACCGTATGTCAAACGCATCATCCAGTTTAGTCCGTTTTTTTACCCGTACTCAAAAACGTAGTCTACCACGTTTTATGGTCCGGGTGAAAAACTGTATTAAACCGTATACGTTTTTTTTTTTTTAACATGGGAGTCAATGGTATGTGCGTACGGTTCCATCCAGTTTTAACCATACGGTTTTTGACTTTGAAATTCCAAGAAAAAAAACTGCGATCAAACAAGTGAAACTTTATTCAAAATGGAGTGAAAAGTTAACAATGTACACGTTTTTTTCTTAAAAAACGGATGCAACCGGACATCATTTTTCAAACAGTATAAGGTTTTCAACCGTATATGGGTTAAAATTTGTACACACGTTTTGATCCAGTTTAGTCAGGTTTTGAGGAATCCGTTTTTCAACAAAAACCTGATACGGGAACTGTATTGCAAAAACGTGGTGTGCATGCACCCTTACCTCTGCTTGCCTGGTGTCTGTGGATCTGTCATTGATAGAGCCTGGCAGGACTAGGCTCTATGAATGGATCACAGAGCACACAGATCAATGGAGTTCTATGAACCTCCATTGATCTGTATGAGGAATCTAATGATTCCTCCTAAAACTCCCCTAAGGTACTAATAAAGTGTAAAAAAAAAAAATTTTACTAAAAGTTTAAAAGACACACATTAACCCCTTCCATATTAAAAGTTCAAATCACCCCCTTTTCCTATATAAAAATATATAAACATAATAAAAATAAGCATATTTGGTATTCCTGCATGCATAATTGTACAAACTATTAAGATATATCATGTATCCCGTACGGTAAATGACATAAATGTAAAAAAATACCTAACCACAGAACTGCAATTTTTATAATATCCCAGATAAAAAAGTTAAAAGCGATTAAAAAGTGAGATCAATACCAAAATAGTACAGATACAAAAAATAATAATTATGGCGCAGAAAATGAGCCCTCATACAGCCTGGTATGCAAAGAAAAAAAATTAAAATAAATAAATAACTACAGGGGCCAGAAAATGGCAATTAAAAAATATTTGAAAAAGTTCAGGATTTTAAAAAAAATTAGTAAAACATGACGGAAACTATACACATCTGGTACTGCTGTAATCAGTACGACCTAAAGTATCAAAATAAAAAGTTAGCTCAACCACAAGGTAAATGGCATTGAAAAGAAAACCACCAAATTTGCCAAATTATCTTTTACTATTTCAATTTCACTTCACCAATAAGGAGATTTTTTACACTAGGAGGCTGACACTAGGCATACAAAAGAAGTTGGCCACTCCCAGCAGGGTATACCCCACCTACTGCCTTAGAGACACTCAGTTTTAGTCCCAAAGCAATAGGAGGAACCAAACAAATACAGAATCAGGAGGGAGCCCAGTCAAAATAAATGAACCAACAAACTGACAGGCGACCAACTCTCAGATCACAACTAACAACACAGGGTGGGAGCTGTGTCCCCCAATGGAGCTTCTGAGAAAAAGATTTTACGGTAAGTGTAAAAAATGTCCTTTTCTCATTCAGCTCCATTGGGGGGACACAGGAACCGTGGGACATACCAAAGCAGCCCCCGGGGTGGGAACCATGTAACCCAGAATCAAGCGGACGGCAGAGCCACCGCTGCCTGCAAAACCTTACGCCCCAAAGAGGTGTCGGCGGATGCAGAAGTGTGCCCTTGGTAAAACTTGGTGAACGTGTGCACCGAAGAGCAAGTGGCCGCCTTACACACCTGTAGGGCCGAAGCCCTGTTAAAAACCGCCCAAGAGGCCCCCACAGAGCGAGTGGAGTGAGCCGTACCCCGGAAGGGAGGATCCTTACCCTTGGAACGATATGCTTTAGAAATGGAGGACCGGATCCACCTGGAGATGGTGGCCTTAGAAGCCGGCAAACCTTTGCGTTGGCCCTTCGGAAGGACAAACAGCGACTCCTACCGTCGGAAAGAAGAGGTGGCCTTGAGGTAAACTTGTAACGCTCGGACCACATCCAAATTGTGGAGAGAACGCTCCTTAGGATGAGATGGAGCAGGGCAGAAGGAAGGAAGAACGATATCTTCGTTCAGATGAAAGGACGAAACTACCTTCGGTTGAAAAGAAGGTACCGGCCGAAGTACTGCCTTGTCTTGATGAAGAATCAGGAAGGGATGTTGACAAGAAAGAGCTGCCAATTTCGACACCCGACGGATCGAGGTCATAGCTACCAAAAAGGCGACCTTCCAGGAAAGGAAACGGAGAGAAATATTGCAGATAGGCTCGAACGGAACGGATTGCAAGGCACTCAGGACCAAATTTAAGTCCCAAGGGGGAGAAGGAGACCTGTAGGGAGGAATCTCGTGAGCTACTCCTTGGAGGAAGGTGTGAACTGATGAGTCAGAAGCTAGAGGCTGATGAAAAAGAATAGTCAGCGCCGACACTTGACCCTTGAGAGAAGAGCCAGGCGCGTCTCAAGACCCGACTGCAGAAACGCCAGAAGGTTCGGCAGAGAAAAACGAACCGGGGAAAGAGAGCGGGCCTAACACCACCAAAAATAAGCCCGCCAAGTCCTATGGTAGATCCTAGTCGAGGATGGCTTACGTGCCCTGAGCATAGTGCGAATAACCTCAGACTAGAAACCGCGAGCCTTCAATCTCCACAGTTTCAACCGCCACGCCGTCAAACGCAGCGACTGTGAATTGGGGTGGCAAACGGGACCCTGAGACAGAAGATTGAGGCGATCTGGCAGTCGAAAGGGAACGTCCGCCACGAGCCAAACCACGTCGGCGTACCAAGATCGGCAGGGGCCAATCCGGAGCCACTAGGATGGCCGATACGCCTTCTGCCTTGAGTTTCCTGAGTACTCGGGGAAGGAGGGGAATTGGTGATAACAGGTACGGGAGAGTGAACCGAGACCAGGGAATGACGAGGGCGTCCACGGCCAGCGCCAGAGGATCTCTGGACTTTGCCACGAAGCTTGGAACCTGCCGGTTCAAGCGGGACGCAAAGAGGTCCACGTCCGGAATCCCCCAACGACGGCAAATGGACTCGAACACCTCCGGATGAAAGGACCACTCCCCGGGATCGGAGCGACTTAGGAAGTCCGCCTCCCAATTTTCTACCCCCGGAATGTGGATCGCTGATATGGAGGGAACCATGCATTCCGCCCAGGTCAAGATCTTGGACACCTCGGTCATGGCGGCACTGCTGCGAGTGCCCCCTTTGCGGTTGAGATACGCCACGGCTGTGGCGTGGTCCGACTGAATGCGAACTGGGTGACCCCGAAGAAGAGACTCCCAGTGTCGGAGATAAAGGAATATCGCCCGGATCTCCAGGACATTGATAGGAAGCCTGGCTTCCCGAGGTGACCACCGGCCCTGGACCGTCCGGTCCAGGAGAACACCCCCCCCCAACCGAGGAGGCTCGCATACGTCGTAAGAACCAGCCAGTTCAATGGTAGAAACGAGCGGCCGCTCTGAAGGAGGGGAGAGTGGAGCCGCCAAAGAGGAGTCTGGTGAGCCGAGGTGGGCAGACGGATCCGATGATCCAAGGACAGGGGGGATCCATCCCACAGGGACAGAATAGCCCACTGAAGCAGATGGCAATGGAACTGTGCAAACGGAACCGCCGTAATGGCCGCCACCATTCTGCCCAGCACTGCCATGCATGCACAAATGGACACCGGATGCGGGCGTCTCAAGTGACGAACGCCTGACAGCAGAGCACTCCGCTTGTCAGGAGGGAGAAAGATTCGGGCGCTCCCGGTATCGAACCGGAGGCCCAGAAAGATCAGAGACCGGGAGGGAGAAAGGTTGGATTTCCCCTCGTTGATCAGCCACCCGAAGCTGGTTAGGGTCAGCAGGGTGATGTGGAGACTCTCCTCGTTCTGGATCCGGGACGGGGCCTTGATAAGCAGGTCGTCCAGGTAAGGAAGGACAGAGACCCCCCCCCGGGACCTGAGAATGGCCATGACAGCCGCCAGGACCTTGGTAAAAACCCGGGGGGCTGTGGCCAGGCTGAAGGGCAGAGCCACAAATTTAAAGTGACCCTACGGAACGGCAAAGCGGAGGAAACGTTGATGAGGAGGAAAAATCGGGATGTGTAGATACGTATCCCGAATGTCCACTGAAGACAGGAATTCGCCCTGGTCCATGGATGCCACGATCGACCGTAGTGACTCCATACGGATGTGGCGAAGGCGAAGATGTTGGTTGAGGATTTTCAGGTCCAAAATCGGACGGACTGAATCCTCCTTTTTGGGCACAACGAAGAGGTTTGAATAGAAACCCCTGAAACGGTCCTGAGGTGGAACGGGCACAATGGCACCCTGTTGCAGCAGAGTGCGAATGGCAGAATTAAAACCTGCGGCCAGAGTAGGTGAACGAGGAGGCCGGGACCGAAAAAAACGATCCCGAGGAAAAGAAGCAAACTCGATTCGGTAACCGTCGGAGATGACGTCCCGAACCCAAGAGTCCTGGACTTGTGCCAACCAGACGTTCTGAAAAAGAAGTAAGCGACCGCCCACCCGAGACGGAGTCCCAGGTGGGGGCGCCCCTTCAGGTCGAGGCAGGTTTGGGGGTTCCTGATTTAGCGGGAAATCGGTTGGAACGATTATCCTGCTTCCAGGAGGAGTGAAGTTTGAAGGATGGGCCCTGTCTACCCTGCGAGGGTCTCGATTTTTCCTGGCGCCCCTGACCCAGGGAGCGAAAGGACCAAAAGGAGGTTGACTTACGAAAAAAACCCACGAGCCGCAGTGCGGCGAGCCTTATTCTGGGGAAGCAAAGAACTTTTACCGCCCGTAGCCTCAGAGATGATGTCGTCTAGCCTTTTCGCAAAAAGGCGACTGCCAGTAAAGGCCATAGCTGTCAGAGATTTGAGCCACATGGAGCGACGAATGGCGACTAGGTTGCCAGACGCGACAGACGCACAGCGAGCACACTCCAACGAAATCTGGCATAAATATTTGCCTGCGTCTGACACCTGACGAGCAATCTCAGCCAGATCATCCGGGGAGGCACCGGACAACAGACCTTGACGAAGATGAGAATCCCACACCGCTAAGGCCTTCGCAACCCAGTTGGAAGAGAAAGCCGGAAGCATCCCACCGCTTCAAATGCGTATTTGGCCAAATTCTCCACCCGCTTGTCCGCGGGATCCTTGAAGGAAGCGGCATCCGCCAACGGTAGAGTGGTGGATTTTGATAAGCGGGAGACTGGGGGATCCACAGATGGTGGAACAGTCCATTTAGAAATAAGGTCCTGAGGGAATGGACACAAAGTCTTCAACCTTTTAGTGCCTTGGAAGCGCTTCTCCGGAAGCTTCCAGGCGGTCTCCAGAAGCACATCAAACTCCTTATAAAGGATGGAAAAGCTTAGGAGAACAAGGAGTACGGGCATAGGAAACCTCAGGAGCAGGTTCCGAAGGTCCAGGGTCCTGTAGATGGAAAGTGAGCCTGACTGCAGACACCAGGCCGTCCACCAAGTCAGACATGGAGGACAGCTCTTCAGAATCCGAATGAGGTTCTGAGTCCGCCAATTCACCCGGAGAGCGTGAACAGTTAGTGGAGGCTCCCGATCTAGGTGACCGGGATCTAGAATGGCGGTTCAGGGAACGGCTCCTAGAAGCGCGGTTGCGTGACCGGGAACGCTGCCTAGGAGCGCGAACGGCGCCTGTTTTCAGGAAAGGAGTCAGGATTTAAAAAAAAAACATGGACGTCTGTGGGAGCGTCGACGGTCCGAAGACGCCGAACTTGCTTCCCGAGGGGGACGTAGGGAAGACTGTCTTAAGGCTATAGCCACCTCCTTGGAAACCTGCGTCAAGTCTGAGATAGTCTGGGAGAGGGAAAACACCCAAACCGGGGCCGGTTCAGGGGTCACAGACACCAAAGGAGCATCTTGGGCAGGGGTAGTAGGGTGTGAGGAAGAGCAGGCAGAACAAGTGGGTACAGCCGAACCCCCCCGAAAATTTAACCCTACACCCTGAACAAGCATAGTAAGTGACCAAAGCAGGGGCCGCCTGTCTGAGGGAAGGTTCAATGCTAGGGGTAGACACTGCCAAGCACAGCCAATTAGTGACAGAAGAACTGGAATTAGCTCACCCAGGTTCCGGGCTGACGTCCCTACACCTCCGGAATACAGGACGGACGGCTAGAAACAGAGATGGAAGACCCACAGGAGCAGCGTGCAGCAGCTTCTGAGAAGAACAGCGCTGGACCAGGAGCGAGTCACGTGACCTGAGGGAAGGAGTTATCGCGCGCGCGCTAACACGGGAGAGGCTGAGACAGCCTGTACCTGATAGGCTGAACTAGTTCCTCCCCATGCCGGCGCTTAAGATTTGGCGCTCAGTGAGTGCGGGAAGGGGCGGAGCTATACTCGGCCGGGAGCAGGCCGAAGCCGCAGCCTAAAGTATCGGCCTGGTTCCCTGCCGAACAGCCCTAAGAATTGAAGTCGGCAGCCGTCTCCTCTGCGGGGACGGCTGCTGGAGTGAGAACAGTCGAGCCACACACGGCCGGGACCAGGCCAAGTTGCGGTTAAAGCCGCGGCCTGGCTCCCGGCCACACCATGCCGCCCTGATAGAGAAGCCCGCAGCCGTCTCCCTGTGGGAAAGGATGCTGGAACAAGCTGAGACCGCCTGCAGGGCGGAGGTACCCTCGGCCGGGACCAGGCCAAAGCCGCGGGCTAAATTAGCGACCTGGTTCCCGGCCGAACACGCCGCCCCGACGCTGAAGGGGACGGCAGCCGCCTCCACTGCGGAAACAGCTGCCGGGGATAGCTAGACTGGACGGCCGCAAATGCCGTCCGGAGGGCTGGCAGCTGCCTCACCAGTCAGTGGAGAGTGCCAAAAAATGTCAACCTTTTTTTGTTTCTTTTTTTCTTCCCATTTAAGATCAGTGTATGCAAAGGATTACGGCGGATTGGGAGGACCACAGCGATAAACTCGTTTTTTTCTTTTATTAAAATGGCTAACGAGGGCTGTGGGGGAATTTTTATTAAAATAAAATAATTCTTCCAATGTGTCAGGTTTTCTTTTATTGAATTTTCATGCTTAGTAGTGGAAGCCGTCTTATTGACGGAATCCATTACTAAACCGGGGCTTAGCGTTAGCCCCAAAAACAGCTAGTGCTAACCCCCCAATTATTACCCCGGTATCACTGCCACAGGGGTGCCGGTACCAACAGGCCCGGAGCGTCAAAACCCTATGTGTTTTTAGTTATAAAAAAAAAGGGTTCTCCATATTTTAATTCTCTGACACATTGGAAAATTTTATTTAAAAAAAAAAAATAAAAAAAAAAAAAACACAGCCCCCCGTTAGCCATTTTATTAAAAGGAAAAAAAACTATTTTTTTTTTTAAAGCCGAGGAACGTGCTCTCGATTCACCCAAAGTGCAAGAAAAAGTACAAACGTGTTACATTAAAAAAACATGCACAAAGGATGCGGTCTATCGCAAGCCCTTCTCCGATAGGAGAGGGGCCCCCCAAAAAACCTTACCCTTCGCCTCCGGACCAAAAGGTACCTGCGAGGTTCCAGGTTCGATGTCCCTTTTCGCCGAAGCTACTAGGGGACAACAAATGCTCCCGGCATCCCCCTTTGCATTAGCCAAGGTATCTGCCCGCAGAGCCGATAACGGTAGGTACCCTGCCAAAGCAGGAGTACCCGGAGTGTTTGCAGGGAGGTGCGGAACCTAATGGCCACACACACCTCCCCTAGACCGCCAGGAGGGACACCCAGAAGGGCTACCGCATCCTGACAAATCCTGTGAACACACAACACGCAAAAAGTGACACAGTGAGACAAAAAGAAATAAATAAGTGAATGTGTGCAGATATACTGCCCGGACATCCGGCCGGATCTATTAACATTTCTCTGATCCTAGCCAGAAAGCCGGGAATCAAGAGGTGAGTGCCACAAGGTGAAGAGATTATGGTGCCCGTGCTTCAACTCAGTGAGCCCATCCTCCCAGTGAGTTTCGGCACCTCAGGGTCACCACTCCCCGAGGCACAAAAGTACCTCGGCTCTAGACCCTCTCAGCCTCATGGCGAGACCCGGAGGGAACAGGTCACATCGGGGCAGCAGTCGAGCTGATTCCTCAGAACCAGCCCCGGTACACCTGCATCCTCCATGCAGCACCCATCCCCACCAGCATGAAAACTGATAAGAACAGATACTACACTTGATCTTAGCCAAAAGGCCGAGAAGCGCCTAGTTCATCGCCGTAATCCACCAAATCCTCTGCAATCCTCTGCATGCACAGAAAAACGCCAAATGGGTAGGGCATTTTGCAGTTTCCTATTGACTTGCAGCTAACATCTGGCTGCAGCATTTTTTCACTGAAAAAACGCTATACGGCAAAATGGGCATTTTTTGGGGCGTTTTTGTGTGAAAAACCTTAGTGGAATTCCAGCCTAAAGATGGTCCAAAATTGGACATTTAGTACAAAGCTATTTTCTCCGCAATGCATTCTGGGAGCTAAACTTTTTATTGTTTTTATAGACAAAGTTGCATGAGGGCTTGATCTTGTGGGACAGAATGGAAAATAAACTAAACTTCTGCCATGGTGACAGTGTGGTATAAATGGCATGATAACTTGAATCTATGCAACGGGTGTGGACATTTTTTTTAAAAACCACTTGTCCAATGGACTAAAATGGAGCACAATCCACTTATCCTGGTACATAAAATAATTTCAACCAAAATGGTCTGTAAATAAGGCCGTTAAACTTAATAGGCAGAACAGTATGTCACCCAATTAGGTGGATAGGGTCCACCCCTGATAAGCAAGTCCGCCCTATTAAGTAGGTAGTCCCCTTTAGGAAGGCATGTCCCTTTTTCAGGTCGGTACGTCTCCTCATCAGGTAAGGCTCCACTAACAAGTAAATAATGCCCCATATAAGGTCCCCACAGTTGGTAGAAAGGGTGGGCTCCTCCAGAAGGAAGACCGAGCCCTAGATAGATATGTCCCCCATTAGGTAGAGCTCCACCATATGAAGACAGGCCCCCAGATAAATATGACCCCCATCAGATAGGGCACCCCAGTAGGTATAGAAGCCCCAGATAGGAAAATGTATACGTTTAAAAATGTCCTCTTCTGACCCCTATAACTTTTATTATGGGGATGTATGAGGGCTCATTTTTTGCAACGTGATCTGAAGTTTTTATTCGTACCATTTGTTTTGATCGGACTTTTTGATTGCTTTTTATTTATTTTTAATGGTATAAAAAGTGACCAAAAATACGCTATTTTGGACTTTGGAATTTTTTTTACGTGTACAACATTGACCGTGCGGTTTAAATTAACTATATATTTTTATAGTTTGGGCATTTACGAATGCGGCGATACCACATATGTTTATATTTATTTTTATTTACATCGTTTTTTTTATGGGAAAAGGGGGGTGATTCTGACTTATTAGGGAAGGGGTTAAATCACATTTATTAACACTTTTCCCCCCTTTTTTGGCATAACATTGCACACACTGATTTCCTACACTGATATCGACTGCTCCTGCCTGGATCTCAGGCACGGAGCAGTCATTCGGTGATCGGACACGCAGGAGGCAGATAGTGACCCCTCCTGGTGTCTTGCAAGCTGTTCGGGACGCCTTGATTTCACCGTGGCAGTCCCGAACAACTCGACAGAGCTGCCGGGATGCTTTCGGTTTCACTTCAGACACGGCGGTCAACTTTGATTGCAGCGTCTGAAGGGTTAGTACGGGGCATCACCGCGATCGTTATATCACGGGAGACGGCGCAGGACGTCGTTAAGGAGTTAAATGGATGTCACAGAAATTGCAGCAGTGTTTACCTACTTGTGTGCCACCAGCTGATGCACAACTACTACTCCCAGCATGCCTGGACAGCCATATGCACAATGGTTGGGAAACACTGGATTAGAGGTACTTTTTAATTAAAGATAAATGTAAAATCAATTTATTCTCTTTCATAATTTGATTTTATGCATTAAGGGTAGGGTTCACATGTAGGTTATATTCTGAATATTACACGCTTCAGAAAATTTGCTGGGCAGTGGGAAATCCGCAGTGTATTTTGCTTCAGGCAGACACACAGGCCCACATTTATCATTGACTTTAGACTGTTTTTTGTGTCTAAAAAAGGCGCAAGCAGGGTTTTTTTGCGCTTTTTTTGCCCCTTTTTGTTTACACATTTCTGCTGATTTTGAGTTGCAATCCACTGATTTCGGCAATACACATGATATAGAAGGGATTTATCATTGCGCCTTTTTGTAAAAAGGAGCAAAAAAAGGTGCAAAGCCATTGAAAAGTCTCTAAAACTACACCAGCCCAGACATGGTGTAGCTTTTTGGTGTATGTGTGGACAGAAATTTTAGAAAATGTGGACCTGAACAAAATTTATCAAAGCTATTTTACCTTTTAATAAATTTGGTGCTCCTACACATTATCAGCACACAAAAAAAAAAGGTGTAAAAAAAATGCTTAACTTGCACTGCAATGATAAATGTGGGCCACAGGGTTTCTTCCCGGCAGCCCCAATAAAGTTTTGATGCAGGCCCAGCGCATCACAGTCACATTTGAGCACTAGCCCCACCTCTAAAACATCACTAAGCACACAAGGCTGTGGTGGAGAAGTCCTGTGTGTCTGCCTGAAGCAAAATACGCTGCACATTTTCCGCTGCCCAGTGGATTTTCTGCAGCATAACAAAATTCAGTGTATATGATATGTTCAAGATCAATGCCTAATGAATAACTTTCTTCCTTTTATGTTTTATTTTAACTTTAAAATAGTCACCACTAGGGGTCTCCCTAGCAGTCCTGGCCCCAAGCCTTTGTATGATTTTGGACTCATGGCATGAGTCCGAAATCACAGACTGCAGCAAGGACACAGGAGAGCTCAGCGCAACTCTCTGCCTGTCAATCAGACAGGCGGGAGCAAGCGCTGTGCTTGTACCTCAGCAGGGCGTGCTCCTTATTTGGCTGGAGTCAGTGGAGCGCTGCTCTTGTTATAGGAAAGATTGGGTCTGCCTTAGGCAAATATCCATATGTCTGATCGAGGTCTTCCACTCTTATACTGCCGTGCCTGTCCTCTGCTGAGACTCTATGCGCGCTCCCGAGTGGGATCGCAGCATAGAGGAGGAAGGGCGGAAGTTAGCCCAGTCAGGCTTCATGTTACGTCACGCCTGCCGGGCCACTTCCCCTTCCTCTCTCAGACAGCTGGTAGAATAAGCAGCATAGCTCAGGGTAAAAAAAAAAAAAAAAAAAAGAAAGAAAGAAAAAAAGGTATTCTGTGTCATTTTCGCAAGAAAAAAAAAAAAAAGCAAGGATCGTGTCAAATAGAGTCAGGGACAAGTGGGGGGGATTAGGGAAAGTTTAGTTGTTAAGTACTGAAAGGATTAAAGAGTACTTATCAGCTGCTGTATGCTCCACAGGAAGTTCTTTTCTTTTTGAATTTCCTTTCTGTCTGACGACAATGCTCTCTGCTGACACCTCTGTCCATGTCAGGAACTATCCTGAGCAGGATAGGTTTGCTATGGTGATTTTCTCCTACTCTGGACAGTTCCTGACATGGACAGAGGTGTCAGCAGAGAGCACTGTGGTCAGACCGAATGGAAATTCAAAAAGAAAAGAACTTCCTGTGAAGCATATAGCAGCTAAGTACTGGAAGGATTCAGATTGTTAAATCTGTTTAACTTTCTGGCACCAGTTGATTTAAATTTTTTTCCCAGCAGACTAACCCTTTAAGGAGTACTCCGGTGAAAAATAACTTATCCCCTATCCTTTATGATCGCGGGGGTCCCACTGCTGGGGGCCCCCGGTGCTCTCAGTGAGGGGCGAGTGTCATCTACCGGTAGACCATTAATTTCTGTGGGAGCGCCGATGATGCTTGAGAGTTGTACTCATGTTTTTTCAGCGCTACCATAAGAATGAATTGAGCACGTATCGGCTGCAGCACGTGCTCCTCACCGGGCGCCGGGTTCTGTCACGGTGATTGCGGGGGGCCCCATCGATCAGACCCCCTGCAATCAGCTACTTACCTATGGATAGGGGATAAGTTATTTTTTGCCAGAGATCTCCTTTATAAAAATAAAAAAATGATCATCCCAAAATCTTACCTGAGCGGGATGAACAAGATTCCATTAATGATATTCAGTTGATCTAGTACAGTGGCCATACTGGGAGCTGTGAACTGCAAGAGAACACACAATAGGTGTCAATGTCATAATCCTCCTTACACATAAAACACTCAGAAGAGGACTAATTACAGAAGATCTATTTCTCCTTAGTCAAGCATGCACAACAACCATTCACCTAGACAAGTTTAAACTGCTTTACCCCCTCACCTATCTAGTGCTATCAGCAGCAGTTTTAGGGTATTACAATATAAAAAAAAAAAAAAACATTTCTGATGTCATTGCTGAGACCCCCTCCAATCTCTAGATATAGCAGGTGGAGCACACAAGCAGAGTTCTTCACTCCCCGGCTTGGTGCTCAATGCATCTGATTGGAGGAGATAGACTCCATAGGCTTTTTAATGGAGACTGTCTCTTGTATTTAGCCGGGGAGTGAAGCATGCGCTACACCCAGCTATATCTAGATATCAGATGGGGTTCAAAACACAGGCCCCCATCAATCAAAATGTTTGACATGTCAAATTTTATAAATGACAGTAATGCTTTAAAGTGAATGGGACTGGTCTGCAATACTGGGACACAACCTATAGACATGCAGAGGACTGTTTATGGAAGAAGGCAGCCTTGTTTTTCTAACACAGTGTCCGCCAACCAGTGTGCCGCCAGCTGTGGCAAAACTCCAACTGCAACCACGCAGGGCATGCTGGGAGTTGTTGTTTTGCAGCAGCTGGAGGCACACTGGTTGGGAAAAACTGCTTTTTAGTTATCCAGAAAACCAAGAAAGGAAGCTAGTAACATACCTTCAGGGGCATTATATTGGCACTGGATCCATTCTTGTAGATCTCATTCATTGTGCGCTGTAAAGCTACAGCCTGCTGGGTAAGGTACTTCAAGTACTCTGAACTTTCTTTGGTCTTTTCGTGTTGTTCCCCCAGCTGAATATAGGATGATAAAAGCAGAAGCATTAATATTACCACATACTTCACTACTAATAGTCACCTACATGGAGTCCTTAGGGTTAGGCTTTCAATGCAGAATAGCACGAAACCTAGGAAATGCTGCCAACTAGTCACAGGGTATCCTTGACCTTTAAGCCATACACAACACAGAACTGCATGCTGCCGCTAGCTATAAATCTCTGAAAGATACAAGATTAAAGTGGTCTAGAGGAGGCTTCTGCTACTTCACCTGGTTCTTGTATATTGTGTATCCTTCTTTCTCATGCTGTAATGCGGAGCGAAACTCTCCTTTAGTTTCGTACACACGAGCTACAAGATGGTAACTGCAAGAAGACAAAAAGTAAGAAAATAAACTTGAGGATTTTCTATATGGCAGCTATTTATTGTAGGATCTTTTGTCCACAACTGCACACAGCTTTACCAACTTGTGTGTATGACCAATGTAACAGGTTATAATTATCATTATGTATCCTATCACTTGTTTTTTCCATTGTTTAGCAGGTAATGAATTGGATCAACACCTCACAATAAATGAATCCCCTATTTAGGTTATTAGCTTTAAAGGGCCCTTTTAGAAATACTCTCTCACACGTCATCTGAACTTATGTGTAGAGAGACAGAAGTGCATGTTTGGAGGTACAATAGCCATAGACAATGAGGGACATTTATCAAGGTTTGCTTATGTATTCTTTTTTTTTAGTAATTTTTTCTTTGCTTATGTGTGACTTATCAACTGGTTTCAGCCTGTTGATAATTTTCTTTCACGTAAGCAATGTTTCCTTTTTTACTTTGGTAGTAGGTTTTTCTACTCCACGTTTGAGCTGGAGTAAATTTAGTCAATTTTAAACCTTGTTGCAACGCTTTTTTGCGCAGTTGCGACTGTCGCAGTTGATAAATACCAAACTAAAGCAAATCCATTTAGAAAAATTTACTACGTAAGCAAGTTTGAATTTTTTTGCTTTTCTTGTTCTTCCTGCAAATTGTCGCACGAAAACACACGTAGTCGCAGTTGCGACAATTTTGCGACAATTATAGTAAAGAAAACCTGACTTAACCCGTTGATAAATGTCCATAAATGTCTACATAAAAAGACAACAGAGGTCTATTCACCTGAGTGCAACTTTGAGAGACTTGGCACCATGATATTTGGAGTTGATGGTAAGTGCGTTCTCCAGGAAGCGGAGAGATAGGTCATACTCCATTACACCGTGAAGTACCAAGCCAATGTTACTCTAAGGAGACACAATAAATACTTTGTTACACAACAGAAAACATTAACATCTTTATTCTGAAGGTATTTTCACAAAAAAATAGCTTGCATATGATATCTGGAGGAAATAGGACTTAAATAGGCACTTGTCAAAATCAAAAATGTTTTAAATATTGTACATCTTTGGTAAAACATTAACCTTTCAACCTTTCTAATATACTTCATTAAAAATGTATCTCCTTTTTATAGAAATCATGGCTTATAAAACATGACCACTAGGAATCCCCATACCGATCCTGTCCGGCTGGAGCATTATCTTTGTCCCAGCTGAAGCACAGGCTGGGACAAAGTCCAGGAAGTAAGGGTGGGACTAGCACTAAAAAAAGTAGATTTTTTAATTCTAAATGTATTTCTCAGAGCCTCATTGTGGGACACAGGATCCGTGGGTATATGCTGCTTGCCACCAAGAGGCGACACTAGGCAAAAAAAACAGAAGTTGGCTCCTCCCAGCAGGATATAGCCGCCAGTGACTGAGCTAAATCAGCTTAGTCCCAAAGCAGTAGGAGAGAGCCAAAAGAAAAAAAAAATAGAAAAAAAAAATAACACAACATTGTCCGAGGAACAACCCAGACAAAAAATACAACTGAGCCCCTCACCGAGAGAAAATCAACCAAAACTTGGAAACCAACAACAACTGATGGGTGGATGCTGTGTCCCCCAATGAGGCTCAGAAATAGATTTTACAGTAAGTATTAAAAAAAAAATCTACTTTTCTCGGTCGCCTACACTGGACGAACAAAATCCCAGCAAGAAGAAGTCAGGCGGAGGACTGAGCCACCGCCGCCTGCAGAACCTTGCGACCAAGACTCGCATCGGCAGATGCAAACGTGTGCACCTAATAGAACTTGGCAAAAGTGTGCACACTGCATAGCAGAAGCCCTGTTCTGGACCACCCAAGAGGCCCCCATGGAGCGGGTAGAGTGAGCTGTAACTCGAAAGGGCGGGACCTTCCCTTTACAGCGATACGCCTCCGAAATGGTCAACCGGATCCACCTGGAGATAGTCGCCTTAGAAGCAGGGAGCCCCCTATGCTGACCATCGGGAATCCCAAACAGCAAGTCACAGCGCCAAAAAGCAGAAGTGACCGACAAATAGGTCTTGAGGTCCAACTTATGGAGAGAGTGTTCCCGAGGATGGGAAGGGTTGGGACAAAAAGGAGGGGAGAATGATGTCCTCATTCAGGTGGAAGGAGAAAACCACCTTCGGCAGAAAGGAGGGGACAGGACGGAGCAAAACTTTATCCCGGTGAAGGATGAGAAAGGGAGAATGGCAGGAAAGAGCCGCCAAATCAGAGACCCTCCGAATAGAGGTAATGGCCATGAGGAAGGCTACCTTCCAAGAAAGGAAACTAAGAGAGTAGGAGTCCCCAGTAGGAGTGGGGGACCTGTAAGCAGGAGCCGCGTGGGCCACCCCTTGTAAAAAGGTGTGGACATGAGAGTTGGATGCAAAGGGCATTGAAAAATAATAGAGAGCGCAGACACTTGACCTTTCAAGGAACTGAGTGTCAGACGTGTTTCCAAACCGGCCTGCAGGAAAGACAGGAGGTTAGGGAAAGAAAAAACAGTGGGAGACCAGGTCTCACACCAGCGAAAGTAAGCCCGCCAGGTACGATGATAAATCCTGGCTGAAGAAGTCTTACGGGCACGAAGCATGGTGCGAATGACTTGGACTGAAACCTTAGAAAGCAGTGATGAGATGGGCAGATGGGGACATGCAGGTAAGCAACCTGAATGTCCACAGAGGACAGGAACTAGCCCAGGTCCCATGGAAGCGATTACTGATCTCAGAGACCTCCATGCTAAAAGGTCTCAGATGCAGGTGGCGATTGAGTAGTTTGAGATCCAATATAGGACGAACCGTGCCTTCCTTTTTGGGGACCACAAAAAGATTGGAGTAGAACCCCGAAAAACGCTCCTGAGGAGGAACTGGCACAATCACTCCTTGGGAAAGCAGGTTTTGGAGGGCAGACTGAAACGCCACATTCAGAGCAGGGGACTTCGGAGGCCCGGACTGGAAAAAAACAATCCTGGGGAAGAGAACAAGATTCTATCCGGTAACCGTTGGAAACAACGTCCCTCACCCAGGCATCTGACACTTGCGTCTCCCATACGTCCCGGAAAAGGGACAGACGAACACCCACCCAAGGAGAAGCCCCGGATGGGGGCGCCCCTTCAGGCAGAGGAAGGCTTGGAGGAACCGGGATTAGAAGAAAAACGACCTGACCAGGCACCAGAATTCTAGGGGGCCCGAGTTTTAAAGGAAGGCACCTTCCGGTCCTGAGAAGCCAAGGCTTTGTCCGTTCGGGTCGAGGCGAACCGAAGTGGACGCAAGGAAGAGACCTTAAGGCGTGAACCAGTACGCCTAGAACGGTTTAGCGGCAACAAAAACTTTTGCCGCCTGTGGCCTTAGAAATAATTTCATCCAATCGCTTACAAAATAACCAGACCCCTGAGAAAGGAAGTTCCGTAAGAGAGCGTTTTGAAGCAGAGTCCGCGTTCCATGCTTTGGGCCACAAGGCCAGACGCAGGGCTACCAGGTTACCAGAAGCTAAGGCCACACATCGGGCTTATCCCAAGGCTTCCGAGCAAAGGTATTAGAGATTTGATGCGCCAGGTCAGCTATGTCATCGGGCGAGGACCCGGAAAGTAACCCCTGGCGAAGCTGGGCAGCCGAGAGAGCCTTGGCCACCCAGGTAGATGCAAACGCTGGTAAAAGTGTAGAGCCAGCCGCCTCAAAGGCAAACTTGGCGAGGTTCTCAATGTGGTGGACTTAGACAGAAAGAGACACCGGGGGATCCACCGTATGTGGAGAGGTCCATTTAGCGACCAGGTCCTGAGCGAATGGAAAGAGGGCTCGAAGCTTCTTAGAGCCCAGGAATCGCTTCTCAAAGGAGTTAATCAAACTCAACATGAGAATTGAAGACCTGGGGGGCAGCATCTGCGGAAAGAGACTTCCGGAACTGCCTCGGAAGATCCAGGGTCCTGGAGGTGAAAGGTGTCTCTGACAGCTGATACCAGACTGTCCACCATGTCCGACATACAGGACATTTCCTCTGAGTTCGAAGGTGGGTCCCACTGTGTCATCATGTTCTCCAGGAGACTTGGAACGGACGTATGATCCCTGGAGCGGGTTGAAGTGGAACTGAAACCCCGTGGAGGGGACCCTGAGCGGCTCCTGGGCGAATGGTTGCGGGAGAGAGGCCGGCTGCGGCCAGCAGGAGAGCTGGAGGAAGAGCTGCGCCTTTGAGAGGAGGTCAAGCTCTCCTTTCTTGGGCACTTGTGAGGAGAGCGCCTGGAGTGGAGCTGGGAAATCACCGAAGTGTCCTGGACGGATGGCTGCAGGGAGGAACGCTCCAGGGCGGTAGCCACCACCTGCGATCCTGGGATCGGACATGACAAGACTAGGCAGACAGCCAGGTAACAAGGAGCGAGCTCACCCAGGTTCCTGTGTCCAGAAGCTGTGGAGAACGGCAGCAGATGCAGCAGAGCCAGCAGCAGGTGAGAAAAACCTTTGAGAAGAAGCAAGCAGGAGCACAGGGGGAGGAGTCAGCTGTGACCCCCAGAGCGCGTGCTGGCTGGAGATGAGACCTGGAGGGGATCATGTGATCGCAGGGATGCACGGAGCCGTGGGATAGGAGACTACCCTGACCCCTAAAGCGCTTGCTGCTGTGTGATTGGACAGCGCAGCGTGGGGGGAGGGGCCCGGCAACCCGGCTGAGACCTCAGAGTCCTGCACAAGAAGGAATGACTGTATTGAAGCGGGGCCGGGAGCTGCAAAACAAAGGCCACGCTCATATCTGCCACGGAAAAGAAAGGCCTCGCCGGGGAGCGGGGTCGGAGCGAAGCTAAAGACCGTTGGCCCCGTTCCAAACTGGGTAAGAGAAGCTGCGGCTCCGGAGAGATATTAATAGCTGCAGGCACTAGAGAAGCCGCAGCTGCACGTTGTGGCCGAAAGTGAAACTAAAAAGGTACGTCCGGGATGCACCTAGGCACGCTGACCGACACCTCAGGAAAGTACAACCCCAATAAAAAGTTGACCACCCTGAAACTGACCATTGGGGAGGGGGGTTAACAGAACATACCTTATGTGCCATGCCCAGACTAGGAGACCAGGCAGCGCCAAGCTCCTGTCATTCCAACAAGAAAAAGACCAGGTCTTGAGAGCTCCAGACCTGCGTCTGTCTCCTACTGACACTAAGCTAAAACTGATTAGCTCACAGTCAGTGGGCAGGTATATCCTGCTGAGAGGAGCAGACTTTTTTTTGCCTAGTGTCGCCTCCTAGTGGCAAGCAGCATATACCCACAGTTCCTGTGTCCCCCAATGTAGGCGACCGAGAAAGTAGCACTTGCTGATATACCGCTAATATACCACTTGCTGAAATGTGGCAACCAATGTGTCCATGCACCGCTGTACTGAGAGAAGAGCATCTATTTTAATGAGTTAAAAAAAAACATATGTATTATCACAATGATACAAAGACAGCTACTTACATCTAGGAGCGCCATTTCAGGGTGACCTTCTCCGAACACAAGCAGCATGAGATAACGCGCTCTGTACAGCAGATTTAATGCAATGGAGAGCTGGTTGTTTGCAAAGCAGTACAATGCTAGATGCATCTGCAACAAAATGCACAAGTCAATGAGGACACTAGAAGTGAATGCAGTTCAAGGAAAAAGCAGATAGAAATGGAGATTGATAAAGTAAAAATACCCAGCTGCCCTGATCAGATATACTGCTACAGTAAGGTATACACTTACATATTCCTGGATGGTGCTGGGGTGTTCAGTACCCAGAATTCTCTCACTCATCAGGACAGCTTTCTGCTGATTGCTTAAGGCCTGGATTAAGAAAACACAAGAGGAAATATAGAAATATAGTGAGGTCAAGTGTGCCATCTCATCAATATGAATAGCTTGAAGTGGAGAAATCAAAACATATGCATATACATTATACTGATGATAACGATGGAGTCACGTGCCAACCAAATATTCATTAGGAGCCATAACAACATATTTATTTGTATAGACATGTCTAAGATTTCTTGCCTCTCTTGAGCTCCAATCACTGGGCTCCACCACTGTACATATGGAAATGCCAATGACCAAGCATAGTTACATAGTTAGTACGGTTGAAAAAAGACATACGTCCATCAAGTTCAACCAGGGAATTGAAGGGTAGGGGTGTGGCGCGATATTGGGGAAGGGATGGGATTTTATATTTCTTCATAAGCATTAATGTTATTTTGTTCCAGGAATGTATCTAATCCTGTTTTAAAGCTGTTAATTTTTCCTGCTGTGACCAGTTCCTGAGGTAGACTGTTCCGTAAGTTCACAGTTCTCATGGTAAAGAAGGCGTGTCGCCCCTTGAGACTAAACTTTTTCTTCTCCAGACGGAGGGAGTGCCCCCTCGTCCTTTGGGGGGGGGGAGGGGGGGGGGGGGTTTAACCTGGAACAGTTTTTCTCCATATTTTTTGTAAACAACTTACCTCTGAGTAGTCACCCATGATGTAATTTAGGCGAGCAAGTAGTCGTAGGCATGCACAGATCTCAACATGCATAGCGCCATATACATTATTGAACAAATTTAAGGCTTCGTTGATAAGTTCACATCCTTCCTTAAGGAAACCTAAGAATATTTGATGGTAAAGAGAACAAAATTGTTTTTATTCAGATATTTCTTAAGAGCGCAACAAGATTACAAATTATGAATTGTATTAGGTGGTATAAAAGTGTCAATAGAGTTGAGCAAATCTACAGTAAGAGTCACTTAACTAGAATATAATGAATCGGCTATGGATTCGATAAAAAAAAAAAATTCTATATATGCGCACACAATGTTTACTGAAAATAGGAAAATGTAAACCTCACAAAACACTATATATACCTACCCCCAAGTCCCCTGCTTCTCATCTCTTTAGCCTGTTTCTAAGAGAAGTGCTCGAAGCAGGACCTTCCTGCTCAGCCAATCACTCGCCAAGACTCCACCATGGCCAGTGATTGGCTAAGCAGGCAGGAACTGCTTTGAGCACTTGTCTCAGAAACAGGCTTAAGAGACAAGCCGCAGGTCACCGGAAGCAGAAGAATGGGAGCTGCTGTGGGACCGGGGGTAGGTAAGTATATATTTTTTCTTTCTATTTTTCCATGACTCCAGAATTATATAAAATTCTTTTTAAGTGCCAGAAAAGTTGTTTTGCTTTCAAAGTGTTCAGATTCTGAAAAATAGTCTGGAAGAAGACAGTCCAGAATCTCTTTCCAGACATCTTCAGAAAATCTGAACACTTGGAAACTGGAATAACTTGGACAAGGCTAAATAAATCAATGGCCAAATCATTAAATTTGGGTTTGGTGATTTTTCATGTAGATTTGCTTTACTCTAGTCACCTATTAGACAAGTAAGAGAAAAAAATAATTTCTGTCTGCTTTTAATATTAAATATTTAAAGACCCTGGGTTTTTCCACCAACAGACCTATATGAGGGCTTGTTTTATGCGCTACCAATTTTACTTTGTAATGACATCATTAATTTCACCAGAAAATCTATGGCAAAACCCCCCAAAAGAATTTGTGGGGCAAAATAAAAAAAATAAAAAAGCCATTTTGTAATTTTTAGCATCTTCCGTTTCTATGCAGAGCATTTTTCAGTAAAAATGACACCGTATCTTTTTTCTGTAGGTCCAGATGATTAAAATGATACCCTACTTATACAGGTTTGATTTGATTTTACTTCTGTTAAAAAGTATAAATTTGTGCATGGAAATTAGTACATTTAAAATTGTCCTCTTCTGACCCCTATAACTTTTATTTTTCCTTATACGGGGATGTGTGAGGGTTAATTTTTTGCGGCGTGATCTGTATTTTTTTTTATCGATACCATAATTTGTTTGATAGGACTTTTTAATCTTTTTATACACTTTTTTGGGGGTGTACAAAATGACCAAAAATACAAAATTTTGGACTTTGAATACGTGTACGCCATTGACCATGCAGTTTAATTAAGGTAACATTTTTATAGCTCGGACATTTATGCATGCGGCAACACCACATATGTTTATTTACATTTTTTTATGGGAAAAGGGGGGTGATTCAAACTTTTATTAGGGAAGGGGTTTATTCACATTTATTAACTTTTTTTAGTCCCATAGGGGACTATTACATGCAATCCTTGGCATACACTGTTCAATGCTATGCCATTGAAAAGCATTGACCAGTGTTATTGGTGCTCGATTGACATCGAGGAGGCAGGTAAGGGCCATCCCACTGTCCTCTCATCTGATCGGGGCACTGAGGTTTTACCGCGGTGGTCCCAATGAGCTCCGTTAAGCTACCAGGAATTTTTTATTTTAGATGCCTCAATCAACTTTGATCTAAGGGGTCTAAGAGGTTAATGCTAGGCATCACCGCAATCGGTGATGTCCGGCATTAGACATGGGACCACACTGATATGATACGGGTCAGCTTCTGAGACCGCGTCATAGAAGGGGAGCGGGCGCAGGGCTTACAGGTATGCCCTGCGTCCTTAAGCGGTTAAATATTACCGCTCAAACTAATTTACAACTATGTAAGAGTCTATTCAAAATGTCACAGGTCCACACAAATCCTGACCACAGACCCTACTCACCCTGTTGTACTTTAGCTTGTCCACTTTGGAAAAAATGAAAAGCATCAGATGCTTTGGGATTAACATGTTTCACCACAGGGAAAATGTTCAAAATATCCTCTTCAGTAAAGGTGGGCTTATGCCTGTTATCAAAGTTGTATTCTTTAAGCAGAACCTGAAATTGAGAGAGAAAATAAGATTTTGCTTTACGTTGTTATACGTGAGTACCGGCATTGCTCGTTTTTTCCTCATATCCCAACCCCATATTCCATCCTCAGGTGGGGCTGAGTTGTGATGAAGATATTGTAAGCTGAAAATAAAAGGGGTGTGGCTTAAAGGGAGGGCGTGTCTTTGCAAGATGGGGCATGGTATGTGGGGAGGGTGTGGCTTGCCAGCTGGACTGACACATTCACCAGGAGATGCAGAACGGAGCTTATGGTGTAAGTTACCAGAAGTCCTATATACTTGCAGGGGACTTTAAACAAAAACCCCATCCTTCATATATTGGTGTAGGTTAGGGGTTAATTTAACTATTATATATATTTTTATTTGACATATAAATAAAATGTGACCAAAAATATTATCGAAATATCTCCAGCCGTACTAAAGTGCTGGAACATACATTTCCCTTAGATTTGCATTGGACTTAAATGCAAGGGTAGGTTAGGGTTAAATTAACTATCCTATATTTTTAGTGGATATATAAGTAACATGTGACCGAGTAATATCAGCTGCTGTATAATACAGAGGAAGTTCTTTTCTTTTTGAATTTCTTTTCTGTCTGACCACAGTGCTTTCTGCTGACCCCTCTGTGCATATCAGGAACTGTCCAGAGCAGAAGAGGTTTGCTATGGGGAATTGTTCCTGCTCTGGACAGTTCCTGACATGGACAAAGAAAAAAAATGTAAGAAAATAACTTCCTCTGTATTATACAGCAGCTGATAAGTACTGGAAGGATTAAGATTTTTAAATAGAAGTCATTTACAAATCTGTTTAACATTCTGGAACCAGTTGATTTAAAAAAAAGTAAAAAAATAAAAATGTTTTCCACCGGAGTACCCCTTTAAGGATTGGCCACAGGTTCTCAATGGAATTGAGACAGGAGCTTTGTTCTCCGAGCCACTTATCACTTTTGCCTTGTGATATTGTGCTTTATCCTGCTGAAAAAAAAGAATGGTTCACCATCTCAAATTGCCCTTAAATCGTTGAAGTTGCTATTGGAGGATGTTTAGATACCAATATTTATTCATGGCAGTGTTCTTAGGCAAAACTGTAAGCCCGTAATAAAATTGGGAAATTCAGACATAGGCAAAGTTAGCATTTTGTGCTAGTGTGTGTGAAAAATGAGATGTGGCTGGTATCTAAATATAATGTGCTTTATTCAGATATATTGCCAATATAGTCGGTAATAAAATTCAGTCTCTGAGCAGGGCCCTTACTACAGAGATAATGATATATATAGGTTAAAAGCAGTACAGCATATTGCAACATAAAAAGTCTTTGACAAGGAAAAAGTTAGAATCAATTGTAAAATTTTTGGAAACTTTTGCCATTGAAAAAGGGGGTTCTCCCTGAAACGTGTCTGGCTGTTAACTATCACCCAACAATCCACTTTGCTGTTTCTAACTCTTGACAAGGATTGATTCTCCATTCTCAAGCGCAGGAGTCCCCTGCTCAGCGGACCACCATTCACTGAGTAGCTGCCACAGCACGAGGAAGCATCCGCAGCGAGTGATCTGCATATCCCCGCTCCCGCGATCCCACATGCCGGCTGCTGTCAACTCATCCATCCAGGGCCTAACGCAGCTCCGAGCCACCTACCACCATAGACCTATGTGCCAGGATATCCACAACAAAGACGGAACAAACACCTAAGAAGACTGCAGGTATTTCTACCAGGTCAGGTGCACTGAGCACCAGAACCCATGCCAATCTGCACAATGCTATAATTCATCATAATCATTCCTTATACATTAGACTAGGAATTGACCGATTATCGGTTTGGCCGATATTATCGGCCGATATTCACGATTTTGGACGTTATCGATATCGTCAGTTACCTTGCTGATAATCTGATAATGCCCCGCCCCCCGCACTGACCAACCCCACCCCGAACCAGTCCTGGTAGGACTCAGGAGGACCCCAGGACAGGCAGGGGGAGAGAAGCAGTCTCTGGCACCGCAAAAGTTCATTGATTTAAAGCGCCCGCTTTAAATCAATGATCTGCAGCGGTGTCGCTGGGTGGTCGGGAATAAATAGCCTATCGGCCCAAACCTCCACAGATTATCGGTATCGGCCCTAAAAAAAAATTGATATCGGTCATTCCCTACATTATATCCACAAAAAATGTCCCTGGAGGTTACAGGGTAAACCATAAATTCAACAACCTTTGAGGGGTTACCCCCTCGCGGGGAAATAACCCTTCACTAGAACCCCTTTTAAAAACAAATCATTATTATTATCTTGTTAAAATATTACCCCTTTTCACAAATGTTAACATTATCAGTGGAGGGTATTATTCTTAGGGAGCTACGAATTACTCCTCTCTGTATGCATAGAGCTTTTTAGTGTATAACTTCTCCTTGCCAATCTTCCTATTGTTTTAGCACAGAGTACTCTTTGTGCTCCTTGCTCTTATATATCCATCCACTGTTTAAAACGTAACTACCAGCCCACCCGACGTTTCGGTGATAAATCACCTTTGTCAAGGGTTAGAGGCTAATGCCTCAGTGGAGCCACCACAGAAGGGAGCGACGAGATGACAGAGGAAGTACGATCATGCGATCGAGGGACAATGGGGACCTGTCCCACCGGGATAGAATTGCAAGTTGAAGGAGTCGAAAATGAAATTGAGCGAAGGGAACGGCCTCCATGGCCGCCACAACCCGACCCAAGACTTCCATGCAAAACCGAATGGATACTGGGGAGGGGTTCCTGAGTATACGAACCCCCGACAAAAGGGTCAACCGCTTGTCCGGCGGAAGGTGAACCGGGGCGGACCAGGTGTCTAATCGAAGTCCTAGAAAAACCAGGGACTGAGTGGGGGATAGGTTGGACTTGTCCCGATTGACCAACCAACCGAAGCGAGACAGGGCCTGAAGAGTGAGGGTGAGACTCTAGATTCTGGTCCTTAGACGGAGCCTTGATCAGAAGGTCGTCCAAGTAAGGGATCACTGAGACCCCCCTTGTCCGTAGCAGACCGATCACCGGCGCAAGGACCTTGGAGAACACCCTCGGAGCTGTGGCTAGGCCGAAGGGGAGAGCCACAAACTGAAAATGTCCCTCCGGGACAGCAAAGTGGAGGAACCGCTGATGTCCCGGAAAATTCGGAACATGGAGGTAGGCGTCCCTGATGTCCACTGAGGAAAGAATCTCCCCCTGATCAATGGTTGCCACAACCGAACGGATAGACTCCATGTGGAAGTGGCGCAAGAGGAGATGTCGGTTGAGGAGCTTTAGATCCAAGATGGGGCATACTGGACCCCCTTTTCTTGGGAACTACAAAGAGTTTGGAATAAAAACCCCGAAAGCGTTCCCTGAGAGGAACCGGAACAATGACCCCCTGAATGAGGAGGGACTGAAACACACCCCGGAAGGCCTAAGCCAGAGAGGGAGATCGCGGAGCTCGGGAAAGGAAAAAGCGATCCTTTGGAAGAGAGGCAAACTCGATCAGTTAACCGTTGGACACCACATCCCTGACCCAGGAGTCCTGCACATGCTAGGTCCAGACATCCCGGAAGAGTAACAGACTACCTCTCACCCGAGAAAAATTCGCGGGTGGGGGCGTCCCTTCAGGTAGAGGTGGGTTTGCGGGTACCCGCCTTGGTGCAAAGCGGCCCAAACGGTTATCCGAATTCCAGGATGTGCGAGTCTGGAAGAAGGGAGCCTTTTTGTCCCGAGAAGGCGCCTGCCTGGTCCCCTTTGTGACCCCGAAGGTCCGAAAGGAGGTAGATTTACAGCGGGAGGTAGTTCTACAGGCCTTATTTTGAGGTAATAAGGAACTCTTCCCTCCCGTGGCTTCAGAGATGATCTCATCTAGGCGCTTACTAAAAAGCTGAGAACCAGTAAAAGGAAGCTCAGTGAGAGACTTCTTAGAGGCTGCGTCCGCATCCCAGGCTTTGAGCCACGTACATCTACAGAGAGCCACAAGGTTACCTGTGGCAAAAGCAGCACAGCGGGCCAACTGTATGGAAGCAGAACATAGAAAATCTCCCGCTTTAGAAAGCAAGAGAATTAAGTCGGCCAGTTCTTCCGAGGAAGCTCCAGAAGAATTGACCTGGCGGAGTCGGGAAACCCAGATCGCAAGGGCCCTGTAATCCCAGGCAGAGGCAAAGGCAGGGAGAAGAGATGAACCCGCAGCCTCAAAGGCAAATTTAGCCTAGGTCTCCCCTTTTTGTCAGTTGGATCCATAAAAGATGCAGCATCGGGCAAAGGTAGGGTAGTAGTCTTAGATAGACGGGAGACTGGTGGGTCCACCGTAGGAGGCGAGGACCACCAGGCAATGAGGTCCTTAGCAAAGGGATAACTCGCTTGAGCCTTCTTTGTTTCTTGAAACCTCTTGTCAGGGTGCCCCCAGGGAGACTCTAGCAAGGCTTCAAATTCAGCATGGGAGCTGAACATCTTGTGTGCCGGACGGGCACGATGAAAAGAAACTTCTGGGACAGCGTCCGAAGTTCCTGGGTCCTCTAGGTGAAAGGTGTCTCTTATGGCCGAAACCAATGAGTCCACCGTATCGGTCATGTCTGCGTGGTCTTCTGAGTCTTGAAACAGAAGCAGCCTCATCAACTAGTTCACCAGAGAAGTGGGAACGGGTGGAGGCAGCCTTAGAAGAGGGAGACACTGACCTGGCGCGCCGTTCTGGAGATTCAGAACGGCGACTCGGGGAGCGTCTTCTTGAAGAAAGACATTTGCTGGAAGACGTAGCAGAGGGACGATGCCCATGCCTACGTCTGTACAAAGACTCCGGAGATGTGTCAGAGGAATGGCCCCTATTACACTTGTGAGAGCGTTTAAAATAGGGTGAGGGAGAGCGAGGCTCTATTGGGGGAACGGTGTAAGGATGACCTCTCTAAGGCAGTCACCACGGAACAGGAGACCTGCGCCAAGTCAGAAATAGACAGAGAGGGAAGACACCCACATTGGAGGGGCAGCAGAGCCCATTGGGTCTGGGAGAGCATCCTGAATAGCAATACCAGGAGGGTCAGGGGGTGCAGGCGGAACAAGTGGGTTCAGCAGACCCAGGCATTTTGCGTTGCAGCCCTTACAAGTATAGTAGGTGACAGGGTCCCAGGTACCTGCTTAGAGGGAGGGACAGCGGACTTGGAAAAAATAGGGTAATCTCACCAGCATCCATGTCCCGCACCAGGCAGCTGCTGTGAGAAAAGCAGGGACAGCAGGACCAATCAGAAGAGAGGGGCCGGGTTAGACTGGAGCGCCTCTGA
Source organism: Hyla sarda (assembly GCF_029499605.1). Classification (NCBI taxonomy): domain Eukaryota; kingdom Metazoa; phylum Chordata; class Amphibia; order Anura; family Hylidae; genus Hyla; species Hyla sarda. Next base: position 376,850,570 of record NC_079190.1, on the reverse strand, counting down.
TTGGCTGAAGAGATTCGCGCTCTCCCTAGGGCGTGAATCCCGCCGGGGAAGAAAGATGCTGGCTCATAATGGCGCCCGCTCCAATCCCCGAGCATATGTGAGTGCCGGGGAACAGGAGTGGGCGAAGTGCCGGCGCAGCGAGCCGCTGCAAAAACTAAAGTAAACTGTCTAAAGGCAATGATAAATGTCAGCCATTATAATTTAGATACCAGCCACATCTCCCATCTAATTTTTTCTATACACACTAGCACAAAATACTTACTGTGCCTAGAGGTCTGAATTTCTCAATTTTGTTACTAGTTTCTTTTGGTACTACGGGTAAAGTGTATTTTAGCACCTCGGCCCAGTTAAACTATACATTTATTGTGTGCAGCTCCCCATCCACTTTTTAATTCTAAACTGTAAGCCCACTTTTTTGGATGAAAAGTAATCCCACACACTCAGGATGTCTTACTGTTGGCTTGACACAGTACACGGGGTGGCAGTCACCTTTTCTTCTCTAGACAATCATTCTTTCAGCTGTCCCAAACAAACAAAACCCAGTCCAGTCCCTGTGCTTCCTGCAGATTGTTAGACTGTCCTTGATGGCTTAGCTGCTCTTCTTGACACCAGGCACCTCCAAAAGTCTTCATCTTACTGTGCATGCAGATGTTCTAACTGCCTGCTGCCATTCCTGGTGTTGAACTGATCCCAAAGCTTAAAAGGGTACTCCAGTGTAAAACAATATTTTTTTTTAATCTTTAATCAATTGGTGCCAGAAAGTTAAATTTGTAAATTACTTATATTAAAAAATATTAATACTTCCAGTACTTATCAGTTGCTGTATGCTCCAGAGGAAATTGTATTGTTCTTTTCAGTCTGACCACAGTGCTCTCTGCTGACTCCTCTGTCCATGTCAGGAACTGTCCTGAGCAGGAGCAAATCCCCATGGCAAGCCTCTCCTGTTCTGGACAGTTCCTGACATGGACAGAGGTGTCAGCAAAGAGCACTGTGGTCAGACAGAAAAGAAATTCAAAGTATACAGCAGCTGATAAGTACTGGAAGGCTTAAGTAATTTACAAATCTGTATAACTTTATGGCACCAGTTGATTAAAAAAAATAATAATTGTTTTCCACCGGAGTACCCCTCTAATCCTCTTTAAGAAACAGTGCTGGCACTTGTGGGTATCTAAACATCCTCCAAGAGCAACTTCTCCCAACAATGCAGGAGCAATAAGATGATGAACAAGGCATTTAGCAGCAGGGTGGAGCACCATGTCAGAATGGAAAAGTGATATCTATGTGGAGCAGGGAAAAAAATATTTAAAAATTGTAGCCCATAAAGTGTATGGCCATCTAAAGACAGACACACACCAGGGCCAATTTTTGCAGTCAGTTATATGTTTTATTGTATATGTTTTTTGGTAGTTTTGGAGAAACCCCCCCAGAGAACATACAAATTCCACAAAGAGGTCTCAGCTCTTGGTCAGATATAAACCCAGGGACCAAATGATATAAGGCAGCAAAGATAGCCACCTAGTCCCTGTGCACCCATGAAAACTTTACAAGGTACTTGCATTCAAATTCAAGCAAATTGAGCTAGAAACAGAGAGCATTGAAGTATGGGCAAAGCTGTACCTGGATGCCAACTTTAATACAAATTTCTCTGAGAAGGCTAATCTTCTGGAGGTTGTACATCTCCACAGCCTGGTCCACATTTTCACTAGAAAAGAGAATCTATGTATTACTACTGTGGAATGATAGATTGCTTTTCGGTTGTTTAGGTTTCCTAGTAATATAGATAATGAGCAAATATTTTTGTCCTCACTCACCATTCAAGACTGTAGTCAAAATAGGCTTTGGCTTCAGAGCAGATGTTCTTCCACAGCTCCTGAGGGGTAACGCTGGCCCAGGCTGTGTTATCAGCACTGCTGAGGTTTCGGTTTTTACGCTTCTTGTTTTTTTTCTTGGAGACCAGCTCATCTGCGGGAAGGTGAGCAACCGAGTTGGGGAAGGAGCTGAGGAAGCAGTTCAGGAAATGGCTAATGGCAGCAGATAGACCAGACAGCTCTACTCCCTGGAGGGAAGAAATAAAAAGGTGTAGAACATAGATGCTTCCAGTACCCAAAATAGGCATGTACAAAGCAGACATTACAGCCTTCTTGTTACCTGACCGACTTTACAAAAGATTATTCTTGCATATTTAGAGAAGGAAACACTGACATTTAAGTATTTGTAAAAGACACATTTAGGCTTTAAATACATTTTAAGTGTACCTAAACTTTGAGACAACTTCTGACATACAGAGACCCCCCCACCAATTGCTAGATCGAAAGGACTGAAGTCCTCTACTGAGCACTGTGTCCCTTAATTTCGGCTTGACGTTCCTCAGGAAGACTTTCACTTACACACAGCGCTTAAATGAACACTTCTGTCCATTTTAGCAACTGGTGGGGATCTTAGTTGCCAGACCCCCACGTTTATTTCTCCTGACATACCAGAAGTGGTCTAAAAGTTTGGGGCTCTCAGACTGCTCAAGCATACAGACATAATTCAGTTTGGTACAACCTCAGAGATTTACACAAGGTATAAAGCACCCATAGCAGTGTATAGGGCCCTACTGTACCTTTGTACGGTTCTAACTTTTTTCAGTATGGTCACATTGTACGTAGGATAAGTAGTATACAAGAAAACGTATTCATGTCTTACCTGCAGGTAGGTCTTAAAGATGTGCTTTGCAGACCGGGTGATCACTTCACTAATAAGTATTTTCTATAAAATTTAAGAGACAACAAGAGCTTTAGACTTGAGTTGCAAACCTCAATAACTTGGTTGCATGGCTAAGTTAAAATATAAAAAATGTTTAAAATGTAAATGTGGTATCCCGGTACCGTATCCTATCCGGTACCTATTATTGTGGGTCCCCATAGCCAGAGTCCCTAGGACGTCGAGGTCCCAATTGTCTAGTTCACCCCTAGTCACCTCCCATCCAGTTGGTAATTGTCCAGTAACCACTTAGGATTTGGATGTATAAGATTGTATAAATGTAAATAAATAGTTAATTACCTGCCCATAGCGTAGCAGGACCTGCTGGTCACGTGGTCAGGTGAACTCTATGGTATTTCTGCTTGAGGACCTTTGGAGGTCCCTGTGACGTAGTCAATCCAATCACACTGTGTAACAGTGAATGACGGATGTTCGGACCAATCAGATTAGCCCGCCCCCTGCCCATTTAAGGGAGCGGTGGCCGTGTTCTCGCTCTCTTGTTCCTGTGCAAGCAAGCAAGAAGCATCTGCGCTGCTGAGATCAGTGAGTCTAGGCCTGAACTTTGCGGCGACTGCCAATAACTTTTCTGGGTGTATCAATCCCCACGCACTCTGCAGGATCACCGGACCTTCTCTATCCCCTAAATCCGGACGGATCTGCAATAACTCCTCTAAATTCAGAGACTTTTAATATCATTCAAGGTCCGCAACAATTGTCAGTCATTGAGATATATAGAGACTGTTTGCCTGAGACTGTCATTGTTCATTGGATGTACTGCAAGCACTTAAGTAAAGTTTGTTCAAGTTCAAGTACCTTGTGGACCTTCAGTCATTTTATTACATGCACCTATCGTTTCTGGGAAGGGCGGCGAAAGGCCGGAGAATTACCTCAGCATACTAGCCCTCAGCCTGGCGTCACGAACTATAGGGTTAACATTAACCCCTTATCTACTACAACATCCCAACTACCCTACACCCCCCAAGGTATACCAGATAAAACTGTATATAACTTATAATAGAAAGGTTGATCACGTTTCAGTTGTGAAACATACTATATATACTCATATACTCGAGTATAAGAGTATAATCACTCTGCTTATACTCGAGTGAACTCTCCGCCTGTCAATCCCTTCTCAGTGGTCTTCAAGCTGCGGACCTCCAAATGTTGCAAAACCACAACTCCCAGCATGCCGGTTGAAGACCACTGCCGGGCCTTCGTCATCATCCAGACCCCCCCCCTCCCCCCCTTTAGTTTTCTATTCACCTCCCCTCGGTGGGAAGGAAGGGTGAGCTGGTCTGGGCCATCTATGCTGCAGGGACCGTCCGGTGGGGAGGGATAGTCTTTCCGGGCTGTCCATCTTCACCGGGAGGCCCTCTTCTCCGCTCCGGGCCGGCCCCGGACTAGTGAAGTTGCCTTGACGACGATGTCCCTGCGCATGAACGTCCCTGTGCATCGTCGTCAAGGCAACGTCACTAGTCCGGGACCAGGCCGGAGCGGAGATGAGGGCCTCCCGGTGAAGATGGACAGCCCGGAGCGACTAACCCTCACCACCAGACAGTCCCTGCAGCATAGATGGCCCAGACCAGCTCACCCTTCCTTTCCACCGAGGGGAGGTGAGTAGAAAACTAAAGCAGGAGGGTCTGGATGATGACGAAGGCCCGGCAGTGGTCTTTAACTTGCGGACCTCCAGATGTTTCAAAACTACAACTCCCAGCATGACGATGGCTGTCCGGGTATGCTGGGAGTTGTAGTTTTGCAACATCTGGAGGTCTGCAGGTTGAAGACCACTGATTGAAGGGATTGACAGGCGATGATGATGAAGGGGGGGGGGGGGATGATGATGGGTCTGGATGATGAAAGGGTGATGATGACGGGGGTGTTAATGACGGGGGTCTGGATGATGACCGGGGGGGGGGGGTGGCGGGGGATGATGTATTTCCCACCCTAGGCTTATAGTCGAGTCAATAACTTTTCCTGGGTTTTCGGGGTGAATTTAGGGGCCTCGGCTTATATTGGGGTCAGCTTATACTCAAGTATATACGGTAGATTGGTTACCTACACCAACAAAGCTGTATGTGTGGTAAACTTATGAAGAACTATGGCCACCACCAAGGTAAGGGAAAGATTGGCAATTATAGAACCTGACCACCACTTAAAATGTGCAATCATCAATAAGCTACACTGAAAAACATGGAATACACAGAATTTAAATCACTTGAAAACAAAAATATAACAGAGTGGTTGAAATAATGTGACACCTACTGCACTTCCCCTATAAACGTGCACAATAGCAAATCATCACCAGTATGACAAATTATTATAAAGTGCATGAAGTCAGAAACAGAAAACCCAATATTAAACATTGTATACAGTAATAGTGCACAGACAATATAATAAAGTATGAGGCAATAACTAGGATCCCTGTGAACAAACTGAAGACCGATTATCCAACCCAGAAGAGATGCAAGGCTGGTGTGACCCTGGGAACATTGAGCTACGCAATAATGAGCAAGAAGGGCACTCAAATCCATAGGGCACCAACCCCAGATTTCATGACAGGCTAAAATACCATAAATTCCCATTTCTCAGTATGGTCTACATAAAAAATAAAAATACAAAAAAAAAAAAAAAAAAGATCTGATTTTAATAGAGATTTTAAAGAAATACTTACATAGACGTGATCGAGTTGGGATGGGACAGGGAATTTTTTGACAATATCTATAACTTTGCCTAGGTAACGCATGTTGATTCCCCTCTGGTGCATTGCTTCAGCCAGGGTGGTACCGTCCATGGGGACAACATTATGGTCAAGACAGTCCTTGATCTGTAAAATCAAACAATTGATGACATAGAAAGATTTAACAGGTATAAAGTAAGAAGGTGACATTTTGGTACTGAACTAAAACAAAACCCATGAGTGAAAGAAAACACTGCATTACAGTAAGTTCAAATCGACTGAGTGTCATATGACGAATTCCAATAGCACAAATAGACCCCAAACACTTTTCATGAGGTCCCTCATATTGCTGCTGTTTCAATAGCAAAAATAGAGCTGTTTAAACTAAGGACCACTGTAAATATTACCAAGCAGATTGTATGGTCTGTAAGTTTTTATCACTTCTGTCTTTTCTATCTCTGCATACAGAGAGCATTACAGAGAAGCTGCAGGTAGAGCAAGAAAAACTACAGGCTGCTAGGGGGTGGAGATGCCACTTTTATGTATTCACTCCATCACAGCGGAAACTAACACCACAAAAGCACAGTCCTTACCAAGCATGGAATCTGACAGGACAGAACAAAAGCTGCTGCGTCCTTCAGCAATTGTTTCTGATTCTGTACCTCTACCTGCGCAGCCTCAGGGAAGCGCACACCTGTTGTCAGGGAGCAGACACAAGAAAGGCTTTGGTTACCAATGATACTAACATCCTGGGATTCAGTAATGTCCCCCCTCAACACCCCCACCTTTCACCAACAGAATTTCCTTAAAGGGTACCTCTCATCAAAAAAACTTTTGATATATTTTAGATTAATGAATGTTCTTTCTATTGTATTTTTCCCGATCAGTCCTGTCAGCAAGCATTTCTGACTCATGCTGGAGTCCTAAACACTCAGAGCTGCCAGCCTGCTTTGTTCACAGCCAAACAGGCTGTGAACAAAGCAGGCTGGCAGCTCTGAGTGTTCTCCTTTGTGAACAAAGCAGACTGGCAGCTCGTAGTGTTTAGGACTCCAGCATGAGTCTGAAATGCTTGCTGCCAGGACTGGTAGGGAGACCCCTAGTGGTCATTTCTTCAAAGTGGAAAATTAAATAGAAAGAAGCATATTTTTAATAACATGCAATTGTGAAGTTATTCTGCATACATTAATCTATTATATATTAAAAGTTTTTTTGATGAGAGGTACCCTTTAAAATCAGTTCTAGTGGAGATACTCAAATTATCACCTATTGGGGTTACTACAGGACTCTAGCTGGTCTATATAAAGCAAGAATAAAAAGCTTGCAAATTCATCTTAGGTGGATAATGGGGGATGGTGGAAAATTATAAAGCTATTTAATCACCTGTGTTAGTGATTGTGGTGGGGATAGGGGTCTCGGAGGTAAATCTCTCAGCAATCTAACATTTATCACCAACCCTTTATTTATACTTGCAATTATTCTATTCTGATGCTGTTCTCATATCATCTGCGATGTCACAATTTCTAGCAGGTATTACCCAGTTACGGGGGGGAAGTAGACATGGTGGCTTCCAGCCACACTTGCTGTGCCCTTCTCTCAAGCTTGAATAACACTAAATGCAGGAAACCTTTTTAAATTACCTGGAGAAAAGATGTCTGGGTTGAAACGGATATCAAAAGAGGTCTCACTGACTGAGCCCACAGCCTGGCATGCCTTCCGGATCACTTCTCTGCTCTTCAGATCTACTAAAAAAACAAACTCAAATCATAAGACAGTTCGAGATCCCACTGAACTTGTTGGGGTACAGCTGACCTTTATGTATGTATATGGAAAGTTTAACATATGACTAGATGAGCTACACATTGTACAACATCACAAAACTCATGAATTGGTTCTTTATTTATAATATAAATACATCTAATGTCTGAAAACAGCATCCAGCTTAATCATACCAAATTTGAAGGAGTATTCCAGGACATAACGCATGTCTAATATATTCATTGCTGTCCTTGTTCACTACTATCCAGATACACATACCAGTTTCATTGTTCGATGCCACAGTTTCTGCCAGTTCTTTGACTTGGAACTCTCCATCTATACTGTCCACCGTTTTGTCTGCAGGCTGACTGTTTTCTTGAGGCTCACTTTGTGCCGTGGAATCAGATGAGGCTGCAGGTTCCCCATTTTCCAGGGCAGCGGGATTCTCCTGTGAGGAGGTCTTCTGCTGCATGAGCTGCATGGCAGCCAACTTCATAAACAGGAGGTATCTGAAAGAATGCCACAGGTAATGTGTCAATGCAACATAATGATTATTTTAACCCCTTGGTGGTTTTTCCACTTTCATTTTTTCCTCATCACCTTCTAAAAATCATAACGCTTTCAATTTTGCAACTACAGACTCACGAGGGCTTATTGTTTTGCACCACCAATTTTACTTTGTAATGACATCAATCATTTCACCACAAAATTTACGGCAAACCCAGAAAAAAAAGATATTTGTGGGGCAAAATTGGAAAAAAAACAACCCATTTTGTAAATTTTGGGGGCTTCCGATTCTATGCAATGCACTTTTTTTGTAAAAAGGACATCATATATTTATTCTGCAGGTCCATACGGTTACAATGATACCCAATTTATATAGGTTTTCTTTATTTTACTACTTTAAAAAAAATTATAACTACATGCACCAAAATTAGTATGTTTAAAATTACCCTTTTCTGACCCCTATAACTTTTTTATTTTTCCATATAAGGGGTGGTATGAGGGCTCATTTTTTGTGCCGTCATCTGAAGTTTTCATCAGTACAATGATTGTTTTGTTCAGACTTATTGATCACTTTTCATAAATTTTTTTTTAGGGTATACAAAGTGACCAAAAATCCACAATTTTGGACTTTTTGGAATTTTTTACATGTACGCCATTGACTGTGCAGTTTAATTAACCTTATTTTTATAGTTCGGACATTTATGCACATGGCGATACCACATATGTTTATTTTTATTATATTTATATAATTTTTATATGGAATTTGGGAAGAGGGGGGTGATTTAAACTTTTAATAAGAAAGGGGTTAATGTGTGTTTTTTTTACCCTTTAAACAAATTTTTTTTTTTTTTACACTTCTATTCCTCATACAGATCAATGTGAACCCCATTGATCTGTGTGGCGCCCCCCCCCCCCCCCCGCGATCACGCTGCAGGGAGGTGATCAACTTCACTGGACCACCAGGGAGCAGTTAAAAGGTACCTTTAGACGCCCTGTTAATGGCACAAGGACGTGAATACACGTCCTTGGACGTTAACCAGTTAAGTGTGTGTGAAGGTGGAGAATACATTTAGAATACAGGCTAAAGCTACACTGTAACTTTTGGCCAGAACATTCCATACCACAGACCATGCATTTGGTAATAGGTTGACAGCTTTTGAAACAACTGCGACAACCCTTAGAAATCCCATTTGACTGTTTATGTATATGAAGCTTAGTACTGTATTATTCATTTTCTCAATAAATTTGTGTTTCAACTCTTTGCCATTTTCAAGATCTATGCTTGCAGCTGCCTAGAAGAGCTCCATGGCATATTATTCTCAACTGTTGATGACATAAATTCTGTGGAAAGATCACCAAAAAGTCTAAATATTAAAGATATATGCTAATCTCAAACATGCATGGCACATCCACAGCTATGTTACCTGTGTTCCACAAAAGCGTCCACCAACTCCTGACGTAGGCAGCATAACTTGTGTCTGTGTTCTTTGGGGAAACCCATCTTTTTACATTCTTCTGGCAGGTCCTCACCTTCTATAGGTAGGAAATTGAGGTCTGGTGGGAAAGTGCGTAGCAAATCTAAAATGTAATGACGCCCATCGTTGCCAATGATCCCCTTGCACTCGACTGAGGAGCACAGCTCCACTTCCTCTTCTTTATCATTAAGGACTTTGTGTTTTAGGATCTTAAGTGGCCGGCTGGTTTTCTCTAACAACTCCAGGTACTTAAGGTGGGACACAACAGTTTTGCCAAAGTCAATGGACCCGTAAATGACACTCTGCTCTTGTTCCCGCTCCAAAATCCCTGGAATAATGGATTGTGCTGTAACCCGGTAACCTCGATAGTCCACTACCACTGTCCCCAACGTATAGAGTCCCTCTACGTCCACTGCGTTATATGTCCTTACTCCATTAAGATCATTTGTGGGAGATACATAAGCAGCACTATCCCCACCAAAATCTTTATAGTGATCTCGGACATCAAATCCCAAGCTGAAGAAGATATTGTTCCAGATAAACATTTGCATTTTTGTCTCCTCGCTGGGGTTAATGGCCATGACGTTCCCATCAATGACTGCCATAGCACCTCTGGTAGCAGCTGCTGTAAAGTCACTGTGGACCTGAAAGAAAAGCTCCATAAAGAACATGTACAACTGCAAAATGCCATTCAGTCGCCTAGGACAGAGATTCCCAACCTTTTGACAAAACTACTACTCCTAGCATGCCCGGACAGCCTTTGGCTGGGAATTGTAATTTTGCAACAGCTGAAGGTACCCTAGTTGGAAAACGCAGGCTTAGGATGTAGAGATAAATCTGAAGGTTTATGCAATATTACCGATACAGTATAGAGCATGTAAAGTAAGGAGGGTTAAAGCTCCTGTATTTGGGATAAATAGATTCACATTAAAAAAGTGTAACCAAAAACACAATACACTTCACGGAATGTAAGATCCTGTATGTCCCATAGCTATATAATATTTGAAAGATAACTTTAGGGTGGTTTGTGTGGTTTCTCTACTCTTAAAATTTAACATGGTCGAGTCACTCCCTCTATTCAAACAAATTAGTTGGGGGAAATAGAATGTTAGCCCGCCATCCATATTAGATTGTCAGGCAAAACACCCACACCAGAGATGAGCGAAACAACAGTATATGTGGCTGAAACCAAAACAAACGACTCGGACATCAGTTATTATGGTCTGTATCAATTTAAGCTAATTTCAAATGATTCTGGAAGCCTGAAAAGGTTGATGCAGACCTAGGAGACCTTGGACTGTCAATCATAGGTTTTTCGGGGCACCAAGAACTATTTAAAAGCAGCACCAATTTATGTAGAATAAAGTAATTGACAGCCGAGCCATCGGTTTCAGTGGGATTTAATGTAGTTTCAGTCATCTCACAACTTGTCTAATGTGTATGGGAACCACCACAGTGTGTCATAGCTGTTATATCTTAAAACTATAGATACAATTCTCATGACTCACAAGAGAACAATGTTGCTACAGGGCAAAAACAGGATTTATCTTTTCATCTATTATTTCTTTATATAATAGAAAACCTAAGTGACAGAGCTGAAATACATGAAAGAAATCTTACCGAACATTCAAGCACACAAAAAAAAAAAAAAAGAAAAGCACATCACTGTCTGGATATATAGTCACGGGAATAGGGTTTCCATAATGTATTCCAAGATAGACATCTGTTCACCTTAAAGGGTACCTATGACAGCTATGATATGCCAATACTTGATTTAGATATGGATAATCTACATCCACTATGGCCTTGAAGAGTCACTGCCAGGGAAAAAATAGTCAACCATTGGTGGATGGTTAAGTAGAGACTCTCTTCAGACCACGCCACGGCCAGCCAGCAAGTTTCTATTCTCTGTATATACACTATGTATCGGCCTAAGGGACATACCACCGGAAACAGAAGGACAGCATGACATATCTGACCGAGTCCTTTTAAGTCTGAGTCTGGTTTATAAATGGTATGGGGTAAAAGGCAAGAAAACATTTAATATTTGACCTAGTGATAAAGACCCTATAAGTAACAGATGATCAGGAGAAATTTAATTTGTGGTCTTGAAGTGCTATTGAATTTCACTGACAACTTACCACACCAATCGCTGCAATATCACTCACCTTGAAAATAGCTCTTTCCCTTAACAATCTTTCTGGTAAGTTTTTGCGTGGCAACTCTCGTGTTGTCTGTAGTTCTTCATTCCAGTCTCTGGTCTGAAATAGAAAAAAAACAATCGATGCTCAGTACAAGGTACAAATGTATTGCCTTACTGTTTGCTCCACGGTTTCTCCCGGGTAAATTAACCGATTGCCAGGAAATAACCTTTAAGGAAAGAAAAAGGATGGCAACAAACTATATACAACACAAAGAATGTGACAACACATTATACATAAAGTAATGATATATCTAATAAGTGTGATGAATAAATAATGCAGCAGAAGTCAGGATTTTTAGGACGGCTAGGAAGCATAATACTTCTCATTACCTGGCCAGGAATGTGCTCCTCATAACCAAGACGGGATGTGTATGCATCTTCAGCTCTAACACAGTCCATGGCGTGTTCAACCTGGGGCGCTGTCCAGCTATAAAGCTGGAATGGGGTAGCAATCCTTTCAAAAGGGTGTCTCTGAACCCTGAAAATAATGAAGGTTGAAATTTATTCTTATCCACCCTTCGAGCTTTGATGTATATACACGTGAAAGGCCCTTCACCATTTCCTGCACTAACTGGGGTCCTAACAATAAAATATGCAAAGGGTCTCACATGCTATAAAGGATATTTTTATTTTAAGGACTGTTCCCAAATCAGTAATAAGATTTTACTTACAGTATCTCACATTAACTTTTCATATATTATAGATTAAGGTATGCAGAATAACTTTCCAATTGCATGTTATTAAAAAATATGCTTCTTTCTATTTAATTTTCCACTTTGAAAAAATTACCACTAGGGGTCTCCCTACCAGTCCTGGCCGCAAGCCCTTTTTATAGATTTCAGACTCATGCTGGAGTCCTAAATATCAGACTGCAGCCTGGACACAGACAAGCTCATAGCACAACAGAGCATCCTCCTGACTCTGCCTTACTGCATGCCCTCATTCATTTTACTATCTGAGCTCCAATCTTTCTTCTCTCTGCACATGCAGTTGTAAACAGAGCGGAGAAGATTCAGAGCTGCCGGCTACTGTTTTCACAGCCTCTCTGCTGGGCCACGTCCCCTTCCTTCCTCACACTAGGAAGGCTGAATGAGCAGCCAAGAAGACAATAACTCAGGTAGAAAGAGGAGGTTTTGAATGAAAAAACACAGGGATAGTGTCAGTGAGAGTCAGGGACAGATTGAGGAGGGGGGAGGGGGATTAGGGAGAGTTTAGATCATGATAGGTACTCAAATGTTGTGTTCCCTCGTAATAACAACACACAACCATTAATATATACACATTGGCAACAAAAGTGAGTACACCCCTAAGTGGAAATGTTCAATTTGGGCCCAAAGTGTCTGCACTGTCTTAAAGGAGAACTACGGGATTGAAAAATGTATCCCCTATCCTAAGGATAGGGGATGTTTCAGATCACGGGGGGTCCGACCGCTGGGGCCCCCCACGAACTCCCGTACGGGGCCCCGGCTCTCTGGTTAGAGAGGGCGTGTTGACCACTGCACTAAGCAGCGGGCGACACGCCCCCTCCATACACTGCTATGGGAGAGCTGGAAATTGCCGAAGGCAGCGCTTCGGCTCTCCCATAGCAGTAAATGGAGGGCGCGTGTCAGCCGCCGCCTCGTGCGGTGGTCGACACGCGCTCTCTATGCAGAGAGCCGCGGCCCCGTACGGGAGATCATGGGGGGCCCCAGCGGTCGGACCCCCCGCGATCTGAAACTTATCCCCTATCCTTAGTATAGGGGATAAAATTTTCAATCCCGTAGTTCTCCTTTAAGCCTTTTGGGCACGGAGTTAACCAAATCTTCACAGGTTGTCATTGGAGTTCTCTTGATGACATCCTGATGACATCACAAAGCTGGTGTATGTTAGAGAACTTATGCTCCCCTCCTCTTCCGTTTGAGGATGCCCCACAGATGCTCAATAGATTTTATATATTAACACATGCTTGGCCAGTCCCTCACCTTTACCCTCAGTTTCTTTAGCAAGGCAGTGGTTGTCTATGAGGTATGTTTGGGGTCATTATGTTGGAATACTGCTGTGCAGCCCAGTCTCTGAAGGGAGAGGATCTTGCTCTTCTTTAGTGTGTCACAGTACATGTTGGCATAGTTCCCTCAATGAACTGTAGCTCTTCAATGCCAGCAGCACTCATGCAAGCCCAGACTATGACACTCCCACCACCATGCTTGACTGTAAGCAAGACATACTTGTCTTTATACTCCTCACCTAGTTGCCACCACACACGCTTGACACCATCTAAGCCAAATAAGTTTATCGTGGTCACATCAGACCACAGGACATGGTTCCAGAATTTGTGTCCTTAGTCTGCTTTTCTTCAGCAAACTGTTTGTGGGCTTTATTGTGCATCATCCTTAGAAGAGACTTCATTCTGGGAAGACAGCGATGCAGACCAATTTCAGGCTGCATAAACAAAATTCCCCCGCTGGAACTGGTTGTCGTATGCCTGCCATTCCTGGTCATTTTTGTTGCCGGACTAAAAACAGTGGTCGGCTAGAGGAAATGCGTACAGACACAATGGGGAGTGCCATATATATTAAATTCTTCCTCACTACCAGCTACAGCGATAGAATGAAAAAGGAAAATTTATTTTTGTACTCACCGTAAAATCTCTTTCTCGTAGCCTTCATTGGGGGACACCAATACTATTGTGTATATGCTCTTGCCATTAGGAGGCTCTGACACTAGGGAAAAAAGTTGGCTCCTCCCTTGCAGGATATACCCGCCCAGTGGAAGGGAGGTAATGAGTTGTGTCACAAAGCAGTAGGAGAAGCCAACAAGAAATATGTCCGAAGGACCCTAGAAAAGAATCGTAAGAGAGGATCCGGACCAAAAATGAAGAAATGGGTGGGTGCGGTGTCCCCCAATGAAGGCTACGAGAAATATTTTAAGGAGAGTACAAAAAAAAAAAATCTCCTTTTCTCGGTCGCTCTTCATTGGGAGACACCGATACTATTGCGACATACAAAAGCAGGGTGGGAATAACAACCACCAGAGAAGGGGAGACCGTCCAGAAACTGACGAAACCCTCGGCCAAGAGGCAACAGAGACCAAGAAACTGAGTGTCCAGAAGGTCCTACTCTGGACTAGGATGCCAAGGAAGGGATTATCCATTGTAGAGACTCAAACCTATGGTGGGAATAACAACCACCAGAGAAGGGGAGACCGTCCAGAAACTGACGAAACCCTCGGCCAAGAGGCAACAGAGACCAAGAAACTGAGTGTCCAGAAGGTCCTACTCTGGACTAGGATGCCAAGGAAGGGATTATCCATTGTAGAGACTCAAACCTATGGTCCCCATAGAGAGACAAGAAGGGCTGCCAGGAAGCCCGACGACCATAACCATCCTGGAAAGAGATCGAAAACCGACTTCCAGAAACACAGAACCAGACAGAAGGTCAGTCCAGCTGGAAAACAAAAATAGAAGCGGCCCGACAAGGGAACCCCAGCCTAAAGAACCAACCGATTCAAGAAAACATGGCGAAAAAATGCCAGTGAGAGCAGCGTATGCCTGAGCATAAGGCGAGCACAGTCAAGGTGGAGACCAGAACCTCTCGGAAAAAAAAGGAAGAGAGACGGAAACCGGCTCTAGAAAGGCACGAAGCATAAGATTGATGACCGAAATTGAAAAGCTGCAGGCTCCAAAACCAAAGTCCCAGGGGAACGCCGCGAGCACCCGGATGGAAGCTGACAGAGTCTGACACAGTGCTAGAACAGAGGTAAAAAACGTGACGAGGAAAGCACGTCCACGTAAATGGCGAATTGGCCCGACTGGCGTAATCTGGCAGACCGGAACGCTCTCCGTCTAAGGTATATATGGAACCGCAATGAAGGAGACGAAAGGTAACAAAAAGCCAAAAAAAGGAACGGAACGTCCTGATAAGGAACATCCCGGAATACCGGAGCAGCAGACATGGAAACGGAGGTTCCAGAGTCTCCTAGAAGACTTACAGTCTGCGAAGACTGTCGCAGACGCAAGGGGTGAAGGATGCATGTGGTGCAGGAAACGATGCAGAACCAGAACGACTTACAGGTATAAGGAAGAAAGAATATCCAATGAAACTACATAGTCAAGTTTTTGGAACCTCACAATGAAAATGAGGCACCTGACTGCAGCTGCGGAAGCGGCAGGAAGGAGGGAGGTGACCTGGTGTATTAGAAACCCATGCAGACAGTCTGGCTAATGGGCATAGGGACCATGGAACACACCAGGATACCGCATTCAGAACACCACACTGAAATTGGGTTACCAGCCGTCAGGCGTGAGAGCGACAGGCATGTGGAGAGGAACCTGGTAGAGTAGGGAACCCTGCAAACCATAATGTGGTGCATGGTATAGGGCCCATGGGACGACCTGGGTTCACACATTCGGAACCTCACCTTGGCAGTGGGTTACTGAACTTCAGCCAAGGTGTGGGATGTATGGTAGGTGACCCAACGCAGTAGGAAACCATACAGACCACCATCTGGCTGACTAGCATAGGATCCTTTAATGTGCAGGGTCACTCCTTCGAATCCCCCCACAGAAAGTGGGGTACTGGAGTGCGGACGATCTGATGGGCGACCTGGTGGTGTAAGAGACTATGCAGACGAATGTCTGGCTGACATGCATCAGTCCCTAGTACCAGCAGGGAGGTAGGGGAAACTCCAGCCCTGCACACGGCAGACCTGTGATAGGAGACTGACAGCAGCAGAAACCGTGCAGACCACAGTCTAGCTCAACGAGGACAACTCCAGACGCTGGCCGGTGATGATAAGGGGACAACGGCTCCGATAGGAGAACACTGTGCCCCTTTGTTGCATGCAGGAGAGCCGGGAGGCATAGGAGTCATGGATAGTATCCCCGTTGCCCTGTATAGGCCAAGTCACTTCTTCGGACATCTCACACTAGTAGTGTGGTACTGGAATGCAAGCTGCAGATACATCACCGTGTGATGAGGGCAGGCGGCGAAGGAACCACGCAGACCACTGTCTGGCTTACTGCTATAGGTTCCACGCCGGGTCACTTCTTCGGACACCGCACACTAGTAGTGTGGTACCGGAACTCCAGTCACAGATACACCACCATGTGGATAAGTTATGGGTGGCAGAGGAGCCACGCAGACCACTGCACAGGGTCCATATAGTATACACCGGGTCATTCCTTCGGACACCTCGCACTAACAGTGGGGTACTGGAAGTCCAGCTGCGGACTGAGATGAATGACAGGCGGTAGAGGAAACCATGCTGACCATTGTTGCCCCTCAATGTATCAAGTTCAATCAATGTCCCCGCAGGGTCACTTCTGTGGAACCCTCACACTAGAAGTGGGGATCTGGAACTCCAGCTGCAGATGCAGCAGACTTGAGTGGAGAGGAGAACCATGCAAACGACAGTCTGGCTTACTGGTATATGGATCATTGCACACATAGGGTCATTCCTCCGGAAACCCCCTAGTTATGGGGTACAGGGAAAAAAAGGGAGCCGTAGACGCAGCTAAATAAGATGGGTGACCGACGGTGGAGGAAACCACTGCAGATAGGTTTCCTAATGCCCTCCCGGGAATGAAAGGCCACGTAGTGGACTTTGGCACAGGGCAGGGAAGTAGGCCCAGGCATGGAGGAGGAAGACATCTCGGAGGGGCTCCTCAGTTTACGCTAGAATTGGAATGGCACCAATTGAGGCACCCCTAGGGAGGGACTGGAATCGACCGTGGACAAGGCAAACATAACCTGGCAACAGTCAGCAGGGGAAACAAACATAACGTGTATCCCCAGGGTTATTTAAGGGAATATGCATCCTCAGTAATGACCGCCAGAGCAGGTCGCATAAGTCCTGTTTGAAGGGCTGAAATGTAGAGACTGCAGGGATGCAGACCAGAAAGTTGCCAAAGGGAGCACATTGGGCGTGTAACACCTGTTTAAATTTTTTTCTTTTCATTTATTTGAACACATGGCTGCACGCAGCCCATAGTAATGAGAGGGACAAACAGTGCCAATGACAGCTTTGGCTGGAGGAACCACTGACCCCTCAATGCCGCACTGCAGGAAAGGAGAAGGAGGGCAGAGCTATGCTAACTCCCCCATTGCTTAAAGGGTAGCTCCCACCATCCTATTTTTTTTTCTGTCCCTGCCTATTGCCAATCTATCCCGAACACCCTCCCTGCTTTAAATTTTTATTTTTACTATATTAAAAATGCTTTTTGTCTGCCTGGCAGTGTGCTCACTACCAGACAGACTTCCCCAGCAGGCACCACGTCACTGATGCCTGCTGGGGGGGGGGGGGGGGGGGGGACTTCCGTCCTTAGTTCATCTACACAGGGTGCCTCCAGCTGTTTCATCAATACAACTCACAGCTTGCCCTGACATCTATTGGCTGTCAGGGCATGCTGGGAGTTGTAGTATTGAAACCGCTGGAGGCACCCTGTGTAGATAAACTATTAGTTACATGCGGCGCTAGCCCATCCCCTCCGTCTCCTTTCCCCCCCATCACAACACCCCCCCCCCCATTACACTTACTGCAGAGTCCGGCAGCGGGCGTGCAGGGACAGCGGTGGCGACAAGGCGGAGGCGATGTGCGGGAGGAGTGGCCTCCCAGCCAGTGGCCGGGGAGCCAATGCGCTCGCTCCCTGCCTGTCTGATTGACAGGCAGGGAGCGAGCGCAGGTTGAATGAAAAAGGACCGATGCCCGGCCGCATCGGGCCTTTTTCAGGCGTGACGTCACGGCAGGCTGCAGCCGGCCACTAGGAGGGAGACCCCTAGTGGCCGGTTTTCAAATGTAAATTAAACAATTAATTAATAAAAAATAAAAAAATAATAAAAGTATATTAGAGATATGTTGTAGTACATAAGTACTACAACATATCAAAAAATAAAGTTGGTGACAGTGCCCATTTAATGACGGCCAGCCGGGGAGGGAAGAGACCTATAACCCCCCCAGTTCCTGCGATGTGGTGGGGGCGGAAGACTGAGTTACGCTCCGAGTCTCCAGCACATAAGGCCACCGGCATTTGTAAAAGCAACGGCTCCAGAGTCCCGCACAGAGCTGGGAAGAAGGGGGGCGGAGCTACATAACGCCATTATGCCTCCTGCCGGCAAAAAGTGCAGGAGAAGTACAGAACAGCTGGGGCGGAGAGGAGGGGGGAAAAAGCCGGCAGCTGACCTGAACAGACGTGACCGCCGTAACTCCCGAGCTCTAGACCGAGTCTATGGGCGGGAGAATAATATAATAGATATATCCTGACTCACCAATATCGGGACCTTAGCCCCCGAAATTGTCCCATTGCGGACCAAGTCCACAGAGTAGCAGAGGCAAGAGAGAACCAGGGAGATAATTAACCACTTAAGTCCATAGTGTTGCCAGAGGTTCAGTAAGTGAATCACCGCACAAAAGAGGGCACACACCTACCTAACTCTTGGCTATACTCACCTCCTGATGTCTTCAGCTAGCTAAAGGCTGCGCTGCATCATGCCAGGCTGCCATAGTGAGGCGAGCAGGGGCAGTGGGGACCCAGAACCAAAAGGTACACCTCCAGGTGCTGGCTGTTGGCGAGAAGGGGTTAACGGTCCATACTCTATGCACTGTGCCCCTTTGTTGCATGTGGGAAATAAGGTAGCGCCATGCACCTGTCGCCACTCTAGAAAAATAACAAAAAGGACAAAAGAACCTAACTAAACATACTTAACTAGAAAATAATAAAACAAGAGACCAGGTCTGGGGAGCTTCCAGACCTGTGTCTTGCCTCCTACTGACAAGATAAAACCGATTACCTCACTTCCAGTGGGCGGGTATATCCTGCCAGGGAGGAGCTGACTTTTTTTCCCTAGTGTCCACGGATCCTAGTGGCAAAAGCATATACCCTATAACAAGGGTCCTCCAACTTTTTAAACGGGGGGTCAGTTCACGGTCCCTCAGACCGTTGGAGGGCCGGACTATAGATAACAAAACATGAATACACTCCTATGCACACATATATCTTATTAGTGGACTACCACTTTAAGTACACAGCACAGTTCCCCCACATTAGGGTTGGCAATACAGTTCCCCCACATTAGGGTTGGCAATACAGTTCCCCCACATTAGGGTTGGCAATACAGTTCCCCCACATTAGGGTTGGCAATACAGTTCCCCCACATTAGGGTTGGCAATACAGTTCCCCCACATTAGGGTTGGCAATACAGTTCCCCCACATTAGGGTTGGCAATACAGTTCCCCCACATTAGGGTTGGCAATACAGTTCCCCCACATTAGGGTTGGCAATACAGTTCCCCCACATTAGGGTTGGCAATACAGTTCCCCCACATTAGGGTTGGCAATACAGTTCCCCCACATTAGGGTTGGCAATACAGTTCCCCCACATTAGGGTTGGCAATACAGTTCCCCCACATTAGGGTTGGCAATACAGTTCCCCCACATTAGGGTTGGCAATACAGTTCCCCCACATTAGGGTTGGCAATACAGTTCCCCCACATTAGGGTTGGCAATACAGTTCCCCCACATTAGGGTTGGCAATACAGTTCCCCCACATTAGGGTTGGCAATACAGTTCCCCCACATTAGGGTTGGCAATACAGTTCCCCCACATTAGGGTTGGCAATACAGTTCCCCCACATTAGGGTTGGCAATACAGTTCCCCCACATTAGGGTTGGCAATACAGTTCCCCCACATTAGGGTTGGCAATACAGTTCCCCCACATTAGGGTTGGCAATACAGTTCCCCCACATTAGGGTTGGCAATACAGTTCCCCCACATTAGGGTTGGCAATACAGTTCCCCCACATTAGGGTTGGCAATACAGTTCCCCCACATTAGGGTTGGCAATACAGTTCCCCCACATTAGGGTTGGCAATACAGTTCCCCCACATTAGGGTTGGCAATACAGTTCCCCCACATTAGGGTTGGCAATACAGTTCCCCCACATTAGGGTTGGCAATACAGTTCCCCCACATTAGGGTTGGCAATACAGTTCCCCCACATTAGGGTTGGCAATACAGTTCCCCCACATTAGGGTTGGCAATACAGTTCCCCCACATTAGGGTTGGCAATACAGTTCCCCCACATTAGGGTTGGCAGTATAGGTCCCCCACATTAGGGTTGGCAGTATAGGTCCCCCACATTAGGGTTGGCAGTATAGTCCCCCACATTAGGTAGTAGTTCCCCCCCACATTAGGTGCAGTATAGTTCACCCACATTAGGTTGTAGTGCCCCCACATTAGTTGCAATATAGTCCCCCACATTAGGTGCAGTATAGTTCTCCCACATTAGGTGCAGTATAGTTCTCCCACATTAGGTGCAATATAGTCCCCCACATTAGGCTGGCAGTATGTTGTCCCACATTAGGTGCAATATAGTCCCCCACATTAGGCTGGCAGTATAGTTCCCCCACATTAGGCTGGCAGTATAGTCCCCCACATTAGGCTGGCAGTATAGTTCCCCCACATTAGGTGCAATATAGTCCCCCACATTAGGCTGGCAGTATAGTTCCCCCACAACAGGTGCAATATAGTGCCCCACATTACGTTGGCAGTATGTTCCCCCACATTAGGTGCAGTATAGTCCCCCACACTAGGCTGGCAGTAAGTTTCCCCACATTAGGTGCAGTATGTTCCCCCACATTAGGTGCAGTATAGTCCCCCACACTAGGCTGGCAGTATGTTTCCCCACATTAGGTGCAGTATGTTCCCCCACATTAGGTGCAGTATAGTCCCCCACACTAGGCTGGCAGTATGTTTCCCCACATTAGGTGCAGTATAGTCCCCCACACTAGACTGGCAGTATGTTTCCCCACATTAGGTGCAGTATGTTCCCCCACATTAGGTGCAGTATGTTCCCCCACATTAGGTGCAGTATAGTCCCCCACACTAGGCTGGCAGTATGTTCCCCCACACTAGGTGCAGTATGTTCCCCCACATTAGGTGCAGTATGTTCCCCCACACTAGGCTGGCAGTATGTTTCCCCACATTAGGTGCAGTATGTTCCCCCACATTAGGTGCAGTATAGTCCCCCACACTAGACTGGCAGTATGTTCCCCCACATTAGGTGCAGTATAGTCCCCCACACTAGGCTGGCAGTATGTTCCCCCACATTAGGTGCAGTATGTTCCCCCACATTAGGTGCAGTATAGTCCCCCACACTAGGCTGGCAGTATGTTCCCCCACATTAGGTGCAGTATAGTCCCCCACACTAGGCTGGCAGCATGTTTCCCCACATTAGGTGCAGTATGCTCCCCCACATTAGGTGCAGTATAGTCCCCCACACTAGGCTGGCAGTATGTTTCCCCACATTAGGTGCAGTATGTTCCCCCACATTAGGTGCAGTATAGTTCCCCCACATTAGGCTGGCAGAATAGTCCCCCAAATTACGTTGGCAGTATGTTCCCCCACAGGCATACAGCCTCCAGCCATAAAGTATGGCTGGAGGCTGTATGCCTGTGTACTGCCCCATTTCAGTGTTCCGATCACCGCTCCTCGGGTCCGGCCATAGCAGGACCGGAGGATCGGTGGTCAGAACACCGAAGGGACGCGCCGCTTACCTACTACCAGCGCGCGCATCCTTGCTTCTTCTCTTCTGCTCCACGCTCGGTTGCCACGGGCGCACGCATGGGACATCAGCGACGTCGCTGCGTGCGCCTGCTCCCGGCGGTCCCCGCGTTTTTAAAGTAAACGCGGGCCGCAGGGACTTCACAGAGGCATCCTTGTGTTCCGAAAGCATGTTTCGGAACACAGGGATGTCCTAAGGCAAAAACACCCGGCGGGCCGGGTAAATGCGCTCCGCGGGCCGCATGTGGCCCGCGGGCCGTAGTTTGAGGACCCCTGCCCTATAGTATCGGTGTCCCCCCAATGAAGAGCGACAGAGAAACAATAATAATGAAACTTAGGACAAACTTTGAAACAGCCATTGAGTCCCAAGTCCTAAAATTGGTCAAACCCTTAGAGGTTAAAGTAAAAATTCTTAGCAAGGAATAAGAGCTAAACTAGTCTTTCTGCCAATATGTAGCATTTTACTAAACCAGAGCTGCACTAACATTCCTCCCCTCCGGATTTACGGTTCTGTGATAGATCAGAACTAGAACAGGAAGCTTCTCTATTCAGCTCATGCTGAGTTACACTAATGATACGATATAATGAGATGATACCACAGAATCTAAACAGGGAGACATCACATCCACTTGTCTCCCGCAGAGCAACTTCCCAGCAAAGAAATTCCTTCCTCCCTCCATAAGAATGTCATAATAATGGATACAACAGGCAGACAGCACAGGCAGACTGAGCTCCACACAGAGGAGCAGGTGTCGCACACATAGACTGGTCATAACATCTTTTTTTTATGGCAGTGTTAATATGAATGCCAGGATCAATAGACACAGATCCATACAGGGGACGCTTTATTCAGGGTATGTGAAAAACATTTCACATACAATAAAGGATAAAGTTATGTGATGGCTTTTAAAGAAATCACACATTTTCACAAACAAAAAAATTAATAAAAAAAAATAAAAAACATGCCACCTCAAAACTGATAAAGACTGTCACCACGTTAAGGAATGTCCACACTACAGAATTTGCGCACGGAATTGCGTTACGGAATTCCGCAGTGTGAACATTTGCAGTGATGTGAATAGGTCTTCCGCAAACCTGTTGACACTGCAGAATTTTAGCGGGGAAGAATGTTTATTCTTTAGAGAAATTACACGTGCACTGCATTGCCGTCAAAGGTGAAGGCGCAGGGCTGCGCGGTCCTACTGCTGAAGGATTTCAGTGGCAGCCGCCAGATTGAATCTCCGATCAATGAGAACATACCCTTACTTTAAAGACATTATGTTACTTATGAGAGCTACACTTACAGCTACAGAGCTGGTACTTCCTCCTGTGTACGCAACATACCTACAGTCATGGCCGTAAATGTTGGCACCCCTAAAAATTTTCTAGAAAATGAAGTGTTTCTCACAGAAAAGGATTGCAGTATCACATGTTTTGCTAGGCTATTCCCTTTGTGTGTATTGAAACTAAACCAAAAAAGGGAGGGAAAAAAAGCAAATTGGACATAATGTCACACCAAACTCCAAAAATGGTCTGTGCAAAATTAATGGCACCCTTTAAAAATTGTGGAAAATAAGATTGTTTCAAGCATGTGATGCTCCTTTAAACTTACCTGGGGCAAGTAACAGGTGTGGGCAATATAAAAATCACACCTGAAAGCAGATAAAAAGGAGAGAAGTTCACTTAGTCTTTGCACTGTGTGTCTGTGTGTGCCACACTAAGCATGGACAACAGAAAGAGCAGAAGAGAACTGCCCAGAGGACTTGAGAACCAAAATTGGGGAAAAATATCAACAATCTCAAGGTTACAAGGCCATCTCCAGAGATCTAGATCTTTGCCTTTGTCCACAGTCCGCAACATTATCAAGAAGTTTGCAACCCATGGCACTGTAGCTAATCTCCCTGGGTGTGGACGGAAGAGAAAATGTATGAAATGTGTCAATGCAGGCTAGTCCGGATGGTGGATAAGCAGCCCCAAACAAGTTCCAAAGATATGCAAGCTGTCCTGCAGGCTCAGGGAGCATCAGTGTCAGCGTGTACTATCAGTCAACATTTAAATTAAATGAAAGGCTATGGCAGGAGACCCAGGAGGACCCCACTGCTGACACAGAGACATAAAAAAGCAAGACTACATTTTGCCAAAATTAACTTGAGTAAGCCAAAATCCTTCTGGGAAAAAAATGTTGTGGACAGATGAGACCAATATAGAGCTTTTAGGTAAAGCACATCATTCTACTGTTTACTGAAAACGGAATGAGGCCTACAAAGAAAAGAACACAGCACCTACAGTGAAATGTGATGGCGGTTCAATGATGTTTTGGGGTTGTTTTGCTGCCTCTGGCACTGGGTGCCTTGAATGTGTGCAAGGCATCATGAAATCTGAAGATTACCAATGGATTTTGGGTCGCACTGTACAGCCCAGTGTCAGAAAGCTGGGTATGCGTCCGAGATCTTGGGTCTTCCAGCAGGACAATGACCCTAAACATACATGAAAAAGTACCAAGAAATGGATGGCAACAAAGTGCTGAAGCTTTTGAAGTGACCAGCAATGAGTCCAGATCTAAATCCCATTGAACACCTGTGGAGAGATCTTAAAATTGCTGTTGGGAAAAGGCGCTCTTCCAATAAGAGAGACCTGGAGCAGTTTGCAAAGGAAGAGGGGCCAACATTCCGGCTGAGAGGTGTAAGAAGCTTATTGATGGTTATAGGAAGTGACTGATTTCAGTAATTTTTTTCTAAAGGGTGTGCAACCAAATATTAAGTAAAGGGTGCCAATAATTTTGTCCAGCCCATTTTTGGAGTTTGGTGTGACATTATGTCCAATTTTCTTTTTTTCTCCCTTTTTTGGTTTAGTTCTAATACACACAAAGGGAATAAACATGTGTATAGCAAAACATGTGATACTGCAATCCTTTTCTGTGAGAAATACTTCATTTTCTAGAAAAATTTCAGGGGTGCCAACATTTACGGCCATGACTGTATAAAGGCAAATGCTACATATAATAATTGTGTCTGGGTCCATTCATTGTAAAAACCTACTAAAATCCAATAAATCCAGAGTTAGGCCAGTTAAACTTTTCTTCCCTTCATGTGCCAACAACTACAAAATGTTAATTGGGCCTTCCAACGAGAATTCCATCAGAACTTAAAAAGGCGAGTTTTCATGCAAATAGAAACATGGGGGAGATTTATCAAAACCTGTCCAAAGGAAAAGTTGTTGAGTTGCCCATAGCAACCAATCAGATCCTTACTTTCATTTCTGAAAAGGCCTCTGGAAAAAATGAAAGAAGCAATCTGATTGGTTGCTATGGGCAACTCAACTTTTAGAAAGTTTTGATAAATGCCCCCAATATTTTTTATTTCAAAGGTTGACTTGTCGTGGATTCCAAAGTTTGAACTGGAAAGCAAACTGCAGGGTCGCACAAGCTAAAATTGAGTATATAATGTTCGGGTTGTGAATGACCATACTAAAAATGATAGCTAGTTTTTGTGAGATCAGTTTGTTTTTTGTTGTTGTTGTTACTATTTATGGACGTATAGCACGTTACCTTTTCTTCTGTAGTGTGGCAAAATTTTTCTTGAATATAGGGCTGACTTGATTGAGCAGTTCCACCAAGGAGTGACTGAGGAAGCTGGGGTTGGCTGGTTTGGGATTGAAAGTGTACGCTGTAGATCTGCAATAGTGATCAAGATTGTAACATAGTTTAGTTATACAGCAGTTGAAATAGAAGAGTGAGATTGGAATTGGTTAACTTCTGAAACTTAAAACAGAAACTGAATAAAAAGCCACAAAAAAAAAAAAGACAGAGCACTGATCTGAAACTGTGGCCCTCCAGATGTTGCAAAACTTCAACTACCAACACGCCCCTCAATGCAAGCTTATGGGAGGGGGCGTGATAGCTATCACGCCCCCTCCCGTAGGCTTGCATTGAAGGGCGGAGCGTGACATCACACAGGGGCGGAGGCGTGACGTCACACGCCGCCGGCCCTGCGGTCGCCGGTAATCAGACCCGGAGCGAACACGCTCCGGGAAGTGATTACAAATGGGGTGCCCCCTGCATGATCCCGGGGGTCCCCAGCTGCGGGACTCCCGCGATCAGGCATCTTATCCCCTATCCTTTGGATAGGGGATAAGATGTGTAAGCACCGGAGTACCCCTTTAAGGACCAAGCCCATTTTAACCTTATGGACCAGGCCAACGTTTTCGTTTTTTCCTCCTCCCCTTCTAAAATGCATAACTCTTTTATATTTCCATCTACAGACCCGTATAAGGGCTTGTATTTTGCGTGACCAATTTCACTTTGTAATGAAACCTCTCAGTTAACCATAAAATGTACAGCGAACCCCCCAAAAAAATTTTTAGGAAGGAAATTTAAATGAAAACAACAATTTTGCACATTTTGGAGGGTTTTGTTTTCACACTGTAGACTTTGACATGTGCTCCTTATTCTGTGGGTCAATACGATTAAAATGATACCCATGGCTAGATACTTTTATATTTTTGTACCGCTTAAAAAAAATCTTAAACTTTTTGTACAAAATCTGTAATCTAAAATCGCCCTATTTTGACCAACTATAACTTTTTCATTTTTCCGTATATAGGGTGGTATGAGGGCTCATTTTTTGGGCCGTCTTCTGTACTTTTTATCAATACCATATATAAAACTTTTAGATAATTTTTAATAAATTTTTCTAAATAAAATGTGACAAAAAAAAGCATTTTTTCGACTTTCATTTTTACGTTTACGTCATTCACCGTACGGGATCATTAACATTATATTTTGATAGTTCAGACATTTACACACATGGCGATACCAAATATGTTTATTAAAAAAAAAATGTTTACGCGTTTTGGGGGTAAAAATGGGAAAAACGGACAACTAACATTTTTATTGGTGGAGGGGATTTTTCACTTTTTATAATTTTCAACTTTTTATTTATTTATTTATTTTTACACTTTTTATGTCCCTATAGGGGACTATCTATAGCAATCATTTGATTGCTAACACTGTTCAGTGCTATGCATAGGACATAGCACAGATCAGTATCATCGGTGATCTTCTGCTCTGGTCTGCTCCATCTCAGACCTGAGCAGAAGAACCCGGGAAAGGGCCGGAGCCAGGTGAGGGGAACTCTGGCCGCCATGCTGGATGGTCGGATTGCTGCGACAGTGCTGCGGGCATTCCGATCATCCATTTAAAGTACCGCATTGCCGCAGATGCCGTGATCTGTATTGATCACAGCATCTGAGGGGTTAATGGCGGACATCCGCGCGATCACTGCTAGCAGCCGGAACCTGCCGTGTATGACGCGAGCACCGTTCCAATGCTCGCGGTCACACACAGGACGTAAATCTACGTCCTGGTGCGAGACATACTGCCAAACCAGGACGTGCATTTACGTCCGTGGTCGTTAAGGGGTTAAATATATGTTACTGCCTCGAAACCGTATCATAACCCTGATGTGAGGCTTTCAGAAGGCAATAGGTGTTGGGCAGTTATCAGTGGTATTGTGGGACTGACTCATACTCATTTGGGGATGATATTTTCTGTATTAGGTTTTGATTTTTGTGTATTTGTATATGCACCCTTGTTATTTATGCACTTTAAGCAACATTGTGGATATATTAAGTAAAGGTACTAGGGTCTATCACTATAGGGGATATGACTGCATTACAGTGTATGCTTATTTATAAAAGCACTTTAGCATAATTTTCCCCATTTAGAGACTTTTTGCAACTGCACTTTATCACATACACGTGGTCTTAAATTACATTGATGTCCTACATCGATGCCCTATTAGAATTGTTTTTAATATAATTTAATATAATTGTTTGCCTGTACTATAAGAGTATGTTCACATCATGCAAATTAGCTACATGAAACAATGCATATGATCAAAGGAACATATACAGTGATATCGCCCATAGAATTACATTGTAAGAAAGCTGCTTGCCAGACAAATCGTGGATATGAATAAAATTCTCAGATCTGAGATAAAATGGACAAAAACTTAAAAAGAGTACCTACCACCTTAAAAAAGTTCCGACATGTCACACGTTTTGAGTGGTGGGGGTCCAGGTGCTGAAATGTTCACTGATGGCTAAAATTAACAGGAAGAATCTTGTAGAGTATTGTGCCCATTCATTTCTGCTTGCCAACGCACAGACTTATAGAAGGCTATAGCCTAGTAGAGCTGAGCAGTTCATCTTCCCCCTCATTGAAGCGATCAGTAAGGGTCTCAGAACATGTCAGAAATGTTTCCAAAGTGATAGGTATCCTTTAAAAACTTACTGATTGAGGTAGAATCCCCGGGTAGATGCCGTAATGCTGACATGACGGTCCTCCATAGTTATCACATATAAGTACATGAGATCTCCATGCATTTTCCTGTTCCCGGGAGGGGGGTTCCAGCCACTCATAGTGAACACTTTCAAACACTGTAAAGGCTGCAACAAATCCTCACATTAGTTATTAACATCTACTGAGTCAAAAAGCAGCAGGGAAAATCATAAAGGGACCTCTTTTATTACTACTTCTACTACTACTATTTTTTAGATGCACTGAAGAACTACTGAACCATTGTAGAATTCAAACTAAAGCAGCAGAAAGTTTGTGTAATATCTAGCAAAATATTAAGTAGTCCTAAAGTAAATTAACAGTGGGGCAGTATGAAAGGGGTATATCCATCTCAACATTCTTTACATTTACACAGGACAGGTTATAAATGTCTGATGCATGTGTGTCCACCTCCCTAGAACCCTCATCGCAGTCTTGGCCTGGTTGCACGTAAACAGCAGAGCAGGCTGTTCCAAGTTATTTCCGCAACTCTTCTAGCAGTGGTTCTTAACCTGGTATTCGATTGAACCCCAGGGGTTCGGTGAGTCAGTTCCGGGGGTTCGGCGGGGGAGGTCGCAAAAGGACAGGCAAACCAAGCAATTGCTTGGGGCCCCAAGCTGGCCCGGGGCCCTGAACAGAGCCAGTGTCCAACGGCACGTCATCTTCAGTGCTCCGACCACCGGTCCCGAGACCTACTGCTATAGCCGGAGCTGTGGTCGGAGCACTGAAGTGGACAGTACACAGGCATACAGCCTCCAGCCATGCACTGTATATGGCTGGAGGCTGTATGTCTGTGGGGGAACACTGCCTACATCAGTGGTCTTAAACCTGTGGACCTCCAAATGTTGCAAAACTACAAGTTGAAGACCACTGGCCTACATAATGTGGGGCGAACTGTCTGCCTGCCTAATGTGGGGCGAACTGTCAGCCTGCCTAATGTGGGGCGAACTGTCTGCCTGCCTAATGTGGGGCGAACTGTCTGCCTGCCTAATGTGGGGCGAACTGTCTGCCTGCCTAATGTGGGGCGAACTGCCTGCCTGCCTAATGTGGGGGGGGGGGGGAAACTGTCTGCCTGCCTAATGTGGGGGGGGGGGGGGAACTGTCTGCCTGCCTAATGTGGGGGGGGGGGGGGGGGGAACTGTCTGCCTGCCTAATGTGGGGGGTGGGGGGAAATGTCTGCCTGCCTAATGTGGGGGGGGGGGGGAACTGTCTGCCTGCCTAATGTGGGGGGGGGGGAACTGTCTGCCTGTCTAATGTGGGGGGGGGGGGGACTGTCTGCCTGCCTAATGTGGGGGGGAACTGCCTGCCTAATGTGGGGGGAACTGTCTGCCTGCCTAATGTGGGGGGGAACTGTCTGCCTGCCTAATGTGGGGGGGGGAACTGTCTGCCTGCCTAATGTGGGGGGGGGGGGGAACTGTCTGCCTGCCTAATGTGGGGGGGGAAATGTCTGCCTGCCTAATGTGGGGGGGAAATGTCTGCCTGCCTAATGTGGGGGGGAACTGTCTGCCTGCCTAATGTGGGGGGGGGGGGGGGGGAACTGTCTGCCTGCCTAATGTGGGGGGGAACTGTCTGCCTGCCTAATGTGGGGGGGAACTGTCTGCCTGCCTAATGTGGGGGGGGAACTGTCTGCCTGCCTAATGTGGGGGGAACTGATTGCCTGCCTAATGTGGGGGGGGGGACTGATTGCCTGCCTAATGTGTGGGGGGGGGGGGGACTGTCTGCCTGCCTAATGTGGGGGGGGGGGGGAACTGTCTGCCTGCCTAATGTGGGGGGGGGGGGGACTGTCTGCCTGCCTAATGTGGGGGGGGGGGGGGGGGGACTGTCTGTCTGCCTAATGTGGGGGGGGGGGGGGGGGGGAACTGTCTGCCTGCCTAATGTGGGGGGGGAACTGTCTGCCTGCCTAATGTGGGGGGGGGGGGGGGGGGAACTGTCTGCCTGCCTAATGTGGGGGGGGGGGGGAACTGTCTGCCTGCCTAATGTGGGGGGGGGGGGGGGAACTGTCTGCCTGCCTAATGTGGGGGGGGACTGTCTGCCTGCCTAATGTGGGGGGGAACTGCCTGCCTAATGTGGGGGGGGAACTGTCTGCCTGCCTAATGTGGGGGGGAAATGTCTGCCTGCCTAATGTGGGGGGGAACTGTCTGCCTGCCTAATGTGGGGGGGAACTGTCTGCCTGCCTAATGTGGGGGGGGGGGGGGAACTGTCTGCCTGCCTAATGTGGGGGGGGGGGGGGGGACTGTCTGCCTGCCTAATGTGGGGGGGGGGGAACTGTCTGCCTGCCTAATGTGGGGGGGGGGGAACTGTCTGCCTGCCTAATGTGGGGGGGAACTGTCTGCCTGCCTAATGTGGGGGGGAACTGCCTGCCTAATGTGGGGGGGGGGGGGAACTGTCTGCCTGCCTAATGTGGGGGGGGGGAACTGTCTGCCTGCCTAATGTGGGGGGGGGGGGGGGGACTGTCTGCCTGCCTAATGTGGGGGGGAAATGTCTGCCTGCCTAATGTGGGGGGGGAACTGTCTGCCTGCCTAATGTGGGGGGGGGGGGGGGGGAACTGTCTGCCTGCCTAATGTGGGGGGGAGGGGGGAACTGTCTGCCTGCCTAATGTGGGGGGGGGGGGGACTGTCTGCCTGCCTAATGTGGGGGGGGGGGGGGGGGAACTGTCTGCCTGCCTAATGTGGGGGGGAACTGTCTGCCTGCCTAATGTGGGGGGGGGGGAACTGTCTGCCTGCCTAATGTGGGGGGGGGGAACTGTCTGCCTGCCTAATGTGGGGGGGGGGGGGACTGTCTGCCTGCCTAATGTGGGGGGGGGGAACTGTCTGCCTGCCTAATGTGGGGGGGGAACTGTCTGCCTGCCTAATGTGGGGGGGGGGGGACTGATTGCCTGCCTAATGTGGGGGGGGGGGGAACTGTCTGCCTGCCTAATGTGGGGGGGGGGGGGGGGGGGGGGAACTGTCTGCCTGCCTAATGTGGGGGGGAACTGTCTGCCTGCCTAATGTGGGGGGGAACTGTCTGCCTGCCTAATGTGGGGGGGAACTGTCTGCCTGCCTAATGTGGGGGGGAACTGTCTGCCTGCCTAATGTGGGGGGGAACTGTCTGCCTGCCTAATGTGGGGGGGAACTGTCTGCCTGCCTAATGTGGGGGAACTGATTGCCTGCCTAATGTGGGGGAACTGACTGCCTGCCTAATGCGGGGGAACGCTGCCATTGTTTTTGTGTGAAAATCATGTTTTCATGGTTTTGTTCTTTGTTCTTTATGGTTTTGTTCATTTTGCGCACCTATGTATAAAAATATACTTAAATATTTACCTCCTATGTTTTGAATTTGAAAAAATCATTTTATTTTTCCAATTAAGAGGGGTTCGGTGAATGCGCATATGAAACTGGTGGGGTTCAGTACCTCCAACAAGGTTAAGAACCACTGTCTTATAGTATTAAACAGGTACTACAGAGACAGCATAGCTTGCAATGTGACACCATATTTGTAACTCTTGGTTCTATGAGAGAGTTATGGAAATAGTGAAGAAATGGACCCTGGGCTGTTTAGTTTTTCCACGTTCTAGGTGCTGGTCACAGAGGTAGGACCTGTATCTATGGCATACCCTGTGAATATGCCATGAATGTCTAGATTGGAATAACCATTTAATAGGATGGAATGTACTATACAGTTAAGGCCATCACTTACCTTCCAGTCCTTGTTCTGTGGTTGCAGGGAACAGAGTGGTCTCTCTTTTCCTCCAGGTAAAATATACTCAGGAGGGGTACAATCTATTTGTTCAAGTTCAGTGCCCTTCTTTTTCTTTTTTCCACTCTCTAAAACCAGAGGGATGAAGAATTTCTTTAACTTCTCTTAAGAAAATTTGTCACAAAGTTTGATTATAGCATTTTTACGTCTAATATTTAGATATGATGCCTTGAAAGCCTAGTTTAAATACCACAATGCAGGAAGATTATATTATATATATATATATATATATATATATATATATGAGGAATGATAATATGGGGTTATTATAGGTAGGAATGGTGAGAATGGTGAGAAAAATAAAATACTGATAAGGGTTTGCTATCAGCCATTAAATATACTGGTAGAGGCAGAAGATCAGTTATTGAGGTAAATAAACAAGGCAGCAAATCACTATGAGGTGGTTATTATGGAGGACATTTACTAGGAAACTGCAACCCGTGAATCTCAAAAAAGGGAACAGATTTTTGTTTATAGTTAAAAATAATTATCTGTCCCACACCAGAGGGGGCGCTCTACTGGACTTAATATTAACCAACACAACTGACATAATAACTTTTGTGCAGGTAAAATGACACCTAGGAAATAATGACCACAATATAATGAATTATAACTTGTCCTTCAATAGGGAAACCTTCTGAGGAGCTACAAGAACAGAGAAGCCCTTAAATCAGGATAATGTCCTTAAAAACAAGAGTACTGGCACTAAATGGGAGATTTCTTAAAATATTTTACATTCTCTCTGTGATAATTACATACCTTACGGAAATAAAATGGCCACGAACAAAAGAAAACCAATGTGGATGAATATAAATGTAAAGGGGGCATTAAATGACAAAAAAAAAAAAAAAAAAAGCATTAAAGCTTCTAAAACAAAGGAAGGCAGTAAAGGAGTAAAGCTATAGGGAGAAAATAAAATATGGTATGTAAAAAATAAATAAATAAAAAAATTACCAAAGAGAGTAAAAAACTAAAATGTTCTTTAACTATACAAATAGTAAAAAAAAAAAAGGTTAAAAATAAAAGGTGTTGGCCCTTTAAAAAGCCATTTTTTTAAAGGGTCATTATAGACAGGGATGAGGAAAAGGCTGGTATATTGAACACATTCTACTCCACTGTATTCACAGAGGAAAGTGCAATTCCAGGTAAAATACAGTGGGTTATTATAGATTAATGTATGCAGAATAACTTTACAATTGCATGTTATTAAAAAATATGCTTCTTTCTATTTAATTTTCCACTTTGAAGAAATGACCACTAGGGGTCTCCCTACCAGTCCTGGCAGCAAGCATTTCAGACTCATGCTGGAGTCCTAAACACTACGAGCTGCCAGTCTGCTTTGTTCACAAAGGAGAACACTCAGAGCTGCCAGCCTGCTTTGTTCACAGCCTGTTTGGCTGTGAACAAAGCAGGCTGGCAGCTCTGAGTGTTTAGGACTCCAGCATGAGTCAGAAATGCTTACTGACAGGACTGATCGGGAAAAATACAATAGAAAGAAGCATATTTTCCATTAACATGCTATTGGAAAGTTATTCAACATTCTTTAATCTAAAATATATCGAAAGTTTATTTGATGAGAGGTACCCTTTAAGGTAAACTCCCTAGTAAATGTTACATGTCTAACCCAAGAAGTACAGTGCTACCTTAAAAAAAGAAAGAAAAAATAACTTATAATAGACAAGTCACCAGGTCCTGATGGCATTCACCCCTGTGTCCTAAGGGAGTTAAGTAATGTTATAGACAGATCCCTATTTCTTGGACTCTATAGTGACAGGTCTGTTCCCCACGACTGGCTCATAGCGAATGGAGTGCCAATATTCAAAGAGGGCCAAAAAATAACCCCCAGAATTAAAGGCCTGTTCTCCTCTGTTGTATGTAAATTGTTAAGGTTTTATAAGAGATGCTATTTTAGACTAACTCAATGAAAATAAATGTATAACACCATATCAGAATGTTTTATGAGGGATCGGTCCTGTCAAACTAACCTGATCAGCTATTATGTGGAGATGAGCTCAAGACTGTACCAGGGAAAATCGCTGCATGTCGTATATTTAGATTTTTCATAATGCGCTATATAAAAGGTTCATACAGAAAATAAATGCTTGGGCTGGGTAAAAATGTGTGTAAATGAGTAAGTAACTGGCTCAGTGAAATGAAACAGAGGGTGGCTGTTAATGGTACATACTCTGATTGCGTGACTTACCAGTGGGGTGGCAAATTTTGTTAGCACATAGTATTTTTTTCTTGTAAAGGATTGTGTATAAAGGTATCAATCTTTGCTGATACTAAGCTCAGTAAAGTGGTTAACACAATAGAGGGCAGTGCACTTTTACAAATGGATCTGAGAGTTTTAATAAGGCAACCAGAGTATTACATAACACATGGAATCGGAGAACTACAGTACCCAAAAAGATCATTAGATCAGAATTACTTATTTATTTCAGAAGAAAAGACAGCTTAGAGGCAACCAAATAACTATGTAATGAAATATATCAAGGGACAGTACAGATATCTCTTCTATTATCTATTCATACTAAGGACTGTATGTATAACAAGGGGGCATCCTGTACATCTAGAGGAAAGAAAGTTTCTACACCAGCACAGCCATGGGTTCTTTACTGTAAGATCAGTGAGACTTTGGAACTCTTTGGTGCAATTGGCATCAGCCTCTTAGGGATTTTTTTCCCCTTCTCTGGATAAACAGAGTAGGGACACAATAGGAATATAGGTTGAACTTCATAGACTCTGGTCTTTTTTTAACCTTATAAACTATGTAACTAGTATGTTCGTTCAGAAGTCCTTGGATTCACTTAAGTGTAGCCCGGAATACTAAGGATCAAATCTGACATACCTCCGAGATCACCATCTGTAAAGATACTTAAGAACGAAAGAGAGTTGCAATCCACTCCATTGAAAGCATCAGATGGGTCCAGGCTTTTCAATAGGTCTCTTATGTGGCGTACATGGATCCTGGCCTCCCGCACAGTGTATGGTTCTAGAAGTGAAAATATTATAAAAAACACACATAAATATTTGTTGGTCAAAATTAAAATTGCTTAAAAAGAATGCTTAGCCAAACATGACCTCTGTAGCATAGTGGCTCAGTGATTAGAACTGTTACCTACCACCAAGGACAACATCTGCAAAGTGTATGTTCTCTCTGTGTTTGCGTTGCTTTCCGATGGGTAGTTTCCTCCCACACTCCAAAAACATAGCGATATTATTAAAAGGAAATAAATAAATTATGTTGCCATTGCATGTGAACTGTGTAATATGATACACAGAAGAACTTTGTATTAATGGCAACATTATTTTATGTTGTAGTGCTGTTTTTTTACTGTAGGGCTCAATTGGGCCACAAAGCAAAAACTCAAAAAATGTATATAGCCCATCTCACCAATTGGTTGAAGACAGATTTGACATGACCCACCTTCAACAACTTTCAGAACAGAACCTTCCTCAAATCCTTCTATGGTCTTGAGCTCTGCAAAGTTGTCCAGCACATTCCCATCTAGCTGTAGTGAAAAACATGTCCTATGGCAGGTGTCCTCCCTGTCCATAAGAACTTGATGGATCTCCTGTACCATCTCTTGAGGTGACACCTGAAGGAAGTACACAGCTATGTTAGCGTGTTTCCAGAGAAGTACAGCATGATGATGCAAAACTGTGACTTGTTACCTGAATGGAAAAAGTCTCTATCCCAGGGACTTGAATCTTCACTGTAAAGCCAGTATCCTGAATGACGATAACCTCCTGTTCACTCCCATCCTCTGCTTGGTCATCATCGTGTCCATTTTGCTTTGGCTCCACCTCTGTTTGGTGCTCGTGTGCCCCATCTCCATTCATTACAGTCATGCTGCTTTGATGTTCTGATGAAAAAGATCAAGATAAAGTTTGTAAACTTTTCAAAATGTGTTGTATCTATGTTAAAAGGAAGAACAAATCCCATCTCAATATAATGCATATAACAGTTATTGTATATATATTATAAATATAATATTTTAGAGCCCAGATAACTACCTTAAAGGGGTACTCCACCCCTAGACATCTTATCCCCTATCCAAAGGATAAGATGTCTGATCGTGGGGGTCCCGCCGCTGGGAACCCCCACGATCTCTCCTGCAGTGAGCTTCGCACCGTGCCTGATGACTGTCTATGCAGTAGATGGCTAAGCGTCGCATCACGGCCCCGTCCCATCGTGACATCACACCCCACCCCCTCATTGCAAGTCTATGGGAGGGGGCAGGGTCACGATCCTCCGGCCCCTGTATCGTGAGTCATCAGTCACGGAGCATACTTCGCTCTGTGCAGCAGATGACTGGGGGGGGAGGGGGGGGGGGCTGCAGGAGAAATTGCGGGGGTTCCCAGCGGCGGGACCCCTGTGATCAGACATCTTATCCCCTATCCTTTGTATAGGGCATAAGATGTTTAGGGGCTTCAAAGAGCTGCATGATCAAGTGATTCCTGACCCTTTAGCATGACTGTTTATAAAGTTAGTTCCATGAAACCCATAGGGGGTTATTTTGGGTTCAGTGGCCCGTTTCATGACGATGGCATGCTTGCAACTAAAATATGTAAGCCCACAGATCATACTGTAGATCATGCACACTACTCATAGGTTGCAGGAGCTGACTTTCCACCAATGCTCTATTGGTGCATTTCAACAAAGCTGGTGACCTGGCAGGCCAATATTAAACTTTTATTGTCCTTTGTATTACTACTAGGGGTGACCACTGTTGTATGCAATGGCTCCTCACATAATCACATCAGCTGTTGGAGTAGTTTGTCCCTCTGCAGCAAAGGCAGGATTGAAGTGCTTACCATGAAGCCAGCATACTCAAACCAGACTGTCTTTGGAACCCAAATTGAACCTGGATTCATGACTAATGACAAAATGGTTCCAGCACATAGAAATCCTGGTATTCATGACATCAATGGTAATAGTGTCTGGCAGAACACATAATGGGTGCTGTGACATAAAAATTCATCTTGCTAAACACTTGAAAGTGGTCAAGGCAGAGACAAGGGGGGGGGGGGGTGTAAAAAGGTGCCACATGTGTCTGGATGGTGGACAAGGAAAATGTAGTAGCTGCTAGCTTGTTGGCGCATCAAGTGATCCTCCCTATTTGTGGTCTGTCTGAGAACGTTCAGAGCCTGTTCACCGCATGTGTGCCTTCACGTAACCCCTGATTCCAACAGCTTGGAGAGAATGGCCTAGATGGCGGGCAATTCTTTAAAACTACCAACCTACTTCTCTCAGTCCACTGATGTGCCCCCTCTCCAAGTCTGTCAAATGCCCAAAGTGTCTTAGAGTATATGTCGCAGAGGCATGTCAAGCAGTCAATGATCTCTTACCAGGGGAAACACTACCGAAATAAGCCTTTGAGAGCCTTTTACTATAGGGCAGCGGAGGAAGCACTTTTGTGTGTTCTTGTGGTGAGACCCAGTGTCTAATCAGAACACACCTATTATCACTTACATATCTGCATGTCGAGTGTTACAGCAATCCAACATAGCCTAGATTACTAAATGAGTCAAAAAAATTATTTTTTATCTGTTTCTATTTTCTGCCTTCTTATTTACATTTTTGCAGATTAGTATAGGGGCAGCCATTTGTGTTAATTTAGGCACTGCATTTAGGAGATATGCTTTACAGCATGCCCCATGAACCCAGGCACAATGGACTGGAGCAAAACCTATTCACTTGTATGAGAAAGTTTTCTAGGCATGCTCTGTAACCTGTCACTGCTCAGGGAGGGGGAGAAGATGAGCTGTTTACCAATTGTAAATTCTGTGTGTGTGTTAACTTTCATTACATCCTGTAATTTTGTTTGATCCATCCAGTAGAGTCACCCTTGCGAGCTTACCTGGAAACAGGCCGCAAACCCTACAGGTCCCACATGTGCAAGCTAACCGCGAGGCGCAAAGCTAGAGGTCTCCATCGTGGAAAGTTTGTAAATGTGCGACAATGACGCAGGGAGCAGGTATATATTTGTTAGTTGCAGCCCTACTTAAAAATACAGTTAACATAAGAACTTGATTTAAACAATAGGTCCTATGCTGATAACAATTTTTAATGTTTTCTGGCCGGATGAAGCTTAAGAATCGCTGCTTAATACATTTTGGGGCATCATACTAGTCACATTAAAAGTTTAATTTCTTTCCAACTTGTTTTTTCCCCTCTGCTAATACAATAAAACGACATCAGCTTTTCTACATTTTTTATTTCTATCGTACCTATTTTTACAAGCCATAAAAGGGGGGGGGGGGGGGTGGCACATAACGCGAAAACAATAAATTATTAAAAGAGCATCAAACATGGAAAGTGCTGAAGGGCATGGAAAGTACTGTACATTAACAGCATTATGTAACTTGATATTTAGCCTCAAAGTCGACACAAAGCCTAGCAGAAAGACTTCTTAACGCTGCAGATATTCAGGGAGAAGAAACCTGATACTGTGCAAAAAGATGGAATTGGGTCCATTAAAGTTAATTTATGAAATTTTTATCCATAAATAACATTGTTCCTGAAGATGTAAAAACTTTAAAAAAAGGTATAAAGATTCTAAGTCTAGATCATGAACTTGGATTTAAAGTTCACGACAGGAAACATTGGAATACCTTTTCCTAGAACACCAATGAGTCCTTTGGAAATGGCCCTGAAACATGAAATGAAAGGGGTCTTACACTGCTTACATGTAGACATACCCTTAAAGCACTGGCATTAACGTATATTTACGTCCGTGGCCGGCTGCCGATCTGTGTAGCGCGCTCAGAAGCTGAGCGCACTTCGTATTTGTGGGGTCCCCGTTGCTATCCGTAACCCGCGGCTAATAACGGACATCGCCGATCAGGCTGATGTCCGGTATTAACCCTTTAGACGCCGCGATCAAAGTTGATCGCGGCGTCTAAAACGGGAGAAATCCATACTGGCTAGCTAAGCAAAGCTGTTCGGGACTGCCACGGTGAAAACTCGGGGTCCCGGACAGCTGAGAGGACAGCGGGAGGTGCCTTACCTTCTTCCTGGCTGTCTGATCGGCATTTGATTGCTCCAAGTAGGGCTGGGCGGTATGACCAAATATCTGTATCACGGTATTTTTTTTTATTTTTAACTTACGGCGGTTCCACGGTATATAACGGTATTTTCACCCCCCCCAAATCATGTGACCCGCCAGCGCTGTTCTAGCCCCCCCCCCCCCCCCAAATCATGTGACCCGCCAGCGCTGTTCTAGCCCCCCCCCAAATCATGTGACCCGCCAGCACTGTTCTGCTCCCCCCCAATTAATGATCAGCCCAGCGGGGTACTACTCACATATGTCACCTTCAAGCACTGCCCTCCTCCTCTTTGTTGGGGGCCGCTGGCAATGGAACTCGCTGTACACCAGTGGTCTCCAACCTGCGGACCTCCAGTTGTTGCAAAACTACGCTGGGAGTTGTAGTTTTGCAACAGCTGGAGGTCCGCAGGTTGGAGACCACTGCTGTACGCTGTATACCTATGCCCGGGATGCAAAAGATACAGAAAATACACTTTAACTTACCTAAGTCGGCAACAGTGATAGGCTGAGTGCACTGTCATGTAAGAATCCGGCCAGAGCTCCTTACATGACAGTGGGCTCAGCCTATCACTGGCCGGGGCGGGACATCGCTCCGGCCTGTGATAGGCTGATGGCTGTCTGATGTTCCCGTCCCCAGCGTGTGGCCGACGTAGGTGAGTTACAGTTTATTTTCTTTATCTTTTGGAGCCCGGGCATAGGCATACAGCAGTGGTCTCAAACCTGCGGACCTCCAGCTGTTGCAAAACTACAACAGTCGTTGGCTGTCCGGGCATGCTGGGAGTTGTAGTTTTGCAACATCTGGATGTCTGCAGGTTGGAGACCACTGGCGTACAGTATAGAGTTCCAGCGCCTGGCGGCCCCCAACCAAGAGGAGGAGGGCAGTGCTTGTGGGTGACATATGTGAGTAGTACCCCGCTGGGCTTATTGATTGGGGGGGGGGGGGGCAGAACAGCGCTGGTGGGTCACATAGGATTAGTTCCCCGATGGGGACAGCGCTGCGCTGATAATACATTCTGTCCCTACCTATTGGTAATCTATCCCTAACCCCATCCCTGCCTTTTAAAAATGTTGTTATACCTTACAAACTTCTTCTTGGGCTGTTCTGTTTTCCTCTGCCGGAAGCCGATTTCCCCAGCCGGCGCGATGTCACCGACGTCTGCTGGGCGCCGACCTCCGCCCTCATTTCATCTATGCTGCGCTCCTGTCAGGAGCGTGCATAGATGAGCAGCGAATAGCACGGCAGGCTGCTCCGGGGTCTCCTCCTCCCTGCTAAGCAGCACAAGTGTTATCCAGGGAGGAGGAGTATAGGAGTAGCCTGCCGTGCAATATACAACTGCCGAGACCCGGGACCGTACTAATGGAGCCTCAGCCTGGCACTGATAGTGTGCGCGCGCTGTCTCCATTTCACCATTCATTCCGGGGGGGGGGGGAACAGGCTGCGCGCAAATCCAGGGAGCCAATGTGCGCAGCCCCGGCGTTCACTGCGCTCGCTCCCGCCTGTCTGATTGACAGGCAGGGAGCGAGTGCAGGCTGACTGAATTAGGACCGATTGCCCGGCTGGCATCGGTCCTAATTCACTCGTGACGTCACAGCCGGCCACTAGGAGGGAGACCCCCTAGTGGCCGGTTTTCAAATGTAAATTAAACCATTTTAAGCAAAAAAAAAAAAAAAAAACTAATAATAATAATAATAATAATAATAATTATTAATCTATAGAGATAGATATGTTTTAGTACATAAGTACTACAACATATCAAAAAAAAATTTTTGGATGACAGTGGCCATTTAATTAAACCGCACGGTCAATGGCGTACATGCAAAAAAATTCAAAAGTCCAAAATAGCGCATTTTAAAACATAAAAAAAACTAAAATGGTACTGATAAAAACTTCAGATTACGGCGCAAAAAATGAGCCCTCATACCTCCCAGTTCATGGAAAAATAAAAAAAAAAGTTATAGGGGTCAGAATGACAATTTTAAACGTATTAATTTTTGTGCATGTAGTTATGATTCTTTTCAGAAGTACAACAAAATCAAACCTATATAAAAGTAGGGTAACATTTTATGGACCTACAGAAGATTAGGTGTCATTTATACTGAAAAATGTACTACATAGAAAAGGAAGCCCCCAAAATTTACTAAATGGTGTTTTTTTTCTTCAATTTTGTCGCACAATGATTCCCACCGACGCCCCCCCCCCCCCGTTGCGCCGTAGATGTTTGGGTAAAATTACTGAGGTCATTACAAAGTAGAAATGGTGGTGCAAAAAAACAAGCCATCAAATGGAGTTTTAGGTGCAAAATTGAAAGGGTTATGATTTTTTAAAATATAAAAGGAGGAAAAAACTAAAGTGCAAAAACTAAAAATGCTTGGTCCTTAAGGGGTTAATAAGAACACAACACTAGAGCCCTGCGTGGGACTGTTTACATAATCCTGCTTCCGCTGGATTTCTGCTCCCACAAGGTGTGTGTCCAATTCTGTCCGCTCTGAAAACATTCTATCACAGCTTTTAGAGATAGACAACCCCCCCCCAGTGCAATTTCATCACCCCCTTGTGGCATCTTAATCACCCCCATTATGCCATAGACATCCCCTATCAAAAAGGATTGGGGATAAGATGTAGGATCGCGGGGGTCCCGCAGCTGAGGACCCCCACGAACTCCCTGCTGCACTCGGCGTTCGTTTACAGCGTCAGAGGCTCGTGACATCAGGGCCACACCACGTGACGTCATGCCCACGCCCCTCAATACAAGTCTATGGGAGAGGGCATGACGGCCTTCCATAGATTTGCACTGCGGAGCGTGGCCGTAACATCATGAACGGGGCGTGACCGTGATGTCACGAGCCTCTGCCCCACATCGCCAGTCATCCAAGACACGGAGCGAAGATCGCCCCATGCACTGTATGTCTGGGATGCCGCAGCAGAGATTCCGGAGGTCCCCAGCGGCGGAACCCCCGCGATCAGACATCTTATCCCCTATCCTTTGGATAGGGGATAAGATGTCTAGGGGTGGAGTACCCCTTTAAGGTGTTTGTGGGACTGTGCAGGACCTGCTGTATGTTCTGTGACCGCCTGCTCCCACACGCTCAAGACTAAAAAAAAAAACACCCGCAAGTTTAATATGGGGTCCAGTGCGATCCCCATCCTATTGCAGTCCTCTTCACTACACCCTTCTGACACTATAAGCAATCCAAAACTGTCCCCAAGTACGTTGTATCTAAATTGTACAACATTTAAACGTTTTAATTTCTAAACTGGATGGTGGGAATGTAAATACATTAGTGTGGATATCTCCAAAATAACCTTCTGTATTTCACAATAAGCTAGCTACAGACAGATTAGGCACTTTACACAGAAATATTACCATTTCCAGTGAACAGTCTAGTTGTCAATTTTATGCCCTAGATAATTTATATTCCTTTCTCTTTCTAGTAAATCAACTTCATTCTTTGTATATTGCCTTGGGAAACACATGACTAACACCAGAAATCCTCTTAAAGATCACTGCGGCACAGGCATATGAAAGAGCTCATGCAAGTACATGGACAAACAAGCACAGAGAAGTAAAGAGACGACAAATAATACCCAAATTACCTGCGCAGAGTCTGATTTCCATCCTTATCGGCTACGTGGGTTGTTTATTATGCTAAAACTCTACATGAGGCTGGAAGGCATGTGTTGTGACACTGCAGAGCTAACAGTATGAGGGGGATAGATATCTTTAATACTGGCACAAAAGTTTAAAAAATGCTCAGTAAAGGGTGTGTCTGCAACCCGAGGCAGAGGGAGAACAGGCTCAGTGGGTTTAGCAAGTCTATAGATTTTCCCTCTTGGTTATGGAACCAGCTTAGTGTCTGTATGCTACTCACTGGGAATGTACATGTCATGCTCCAACCAACCACGACTCGGGAATGTCATATGATCCAAACAAAGGATATTATGTCTTATTTCTGCTAAGCTAAGGACAGAGCACGCCAACAACACACAAATGAAGAGACGCAAAGGAACGCGTAATTAAAGGAAAACTGTCACATGTTCACTCCAGCACTAACCACAGGTACTGACGGATAAGTGCGGGGGACGCCGATTCATATGATCGTTACCTTGCCCAGATGCGTCCAGACGTAATCTTAGTTTTTCTATATATGCAAATGTGTTTAGTGCTGGAGTGAACATGTGACAGTTTTCCTTTGAACTACAAACCGCTCTCACTTTCTTCTCTACTTTACATAAGATTTATGTATCTTGCATTTCCAATCTCTGATTCATCTTGAGTTGCCAGATGAGTAAATCTATTCCGCACAAAACCAAATAATTCAGAATTTCTCAAAAATTTGGCAATTCAGAGAATCTGAAAATTTTGAGATTCATTTTGGACAAACCTCTCAAAATGGTGGCTGCCACATTTCCTGCACTGTCCATAATGTTGCATGCTGTACTGCTGCTGCGACTTCTAAAGATGAGCAAAGTTACAGTACTTCGATTCTGCACGAACCTCGCGGCTTGGCGGTTGCCGACTTTAGTTTGCGTAAATTCGTTCAGCTTTCAGGTGCTCCGGTGGGCTGGAAAAGGTGGATACAGTCCTAGGAGACTCTCCTAGGACTGTATCCATCTTTTCCACAGGAGCACCTGAAGGCTGAACTAATTTATGCAGACTGATTTATGCCACAAAGTTTGTGCAGAATTGAAGTACTACAACTTCGCTCATCTCTAGCTACTTCATCTACACAGCCACATACTACTTTTGTTGTCCATCATTTTCCATATACTGTAGCGCTGTACACAGCTGCACATATCCTGCATTGACCACAATAATGCATACAATACTGCTGCTACTATTAGTACTAGATATACCCAACTGCACATCTCCTGTGTTGTTGCTGCTACTATTACTAATAGACCCACACAGTCTTGTATAAACTGTGCAATCCATCATTTTCCACACTGTACTGCTGTCGCTACTACCCTGCACAGCCTCATATCTTCTGCGTTGTCCATCATGTTGCATACCGTACTGCTGCTATTCCCACATTTCAGGTCTTGCATAATACTTCAATACTGGGAATTATTTCCAGTCCAGGATAAATATATATAAGACCCAGAAACCTAGGAGACCTCAGTGTGTCATAGGCAATTTTTTGGGGGGTAATTTCAAGTTGGGCTGAATCCAATCTGACGGTTGATTCTAAAGAAATGGACCCAAAATTAATTTTGGGGAAATTGCTCATCTCTAGTAGACATGCAACCTCTAACACTGCAGTAACCACATAGACAAATAAATAAGAAAAGGGTGACATTTCATAGTAGGACACATCTATTACCAGTGCCTGTTTCATCTGTATATTTTTAGATAAAAATTAAAATGGCTCCTATTCCACTTTTTCTATATGCACCACAGGGTTAGTAAACACATTGGACTAGGCCAGTGTTTCCCAACAAGGGTGCCTCCAGATGTTGCAAAACTACAACTCCCAGCATGCCTGGACAGCCCTTGGCTGTCCAGGCATGCTGGGAGTTGTAGTTTTGCAACACCTGGAGGCACCCTTGTTGGGAAACACTGGCCTAGATTTATCAAACTGTGCGAGAGAAAACGTGGAGTGATTTTTCCACAGCGGCCAATCACAGCTCAGATAACAAGCTGTGGTAAAGTGAAAGCGGAGCTGTGATTGGTCGCTGTGGGAAATCTCTACAGTTTTTCTCTCACACAGCTTGATAAATCTGGGCCAATGTATGTATAAAAATGTGGAGAGTCTGGATTGAACAGGCATTGCGTTATTCTGTAACATGAAGGTAGTTGCACCAATCAGCAAAAGAAATAGGGGCCACATTGTTTTTTATCAAGCCATCTTCTCTATGCATTTCTCCTGACAACTAATTCTAATTCCACATGGACTGGGAATCTGCAGGCCTTTACCATGATCACAAGACACTCCGCTTT
Organism: Hyla sarda; assembly: GCF_029499605.1. NCBI lineage: Eukaryota > Metazoa > Chordata > Amphibia > Anura > Hylidae > Hyla > Hyla sarda. Next base: position 376,805,611 of record NC_079190.1, on the reverse strand, counting down.
CAGATTGCAGTGCTCCTTTATTTGCCTTTGTAAAATCCACAGGCGGGTCAGCTGTTCCTCCAGGACTCTCTGGTTGCTGTGTTGCAAAGTCCAAACCTGGTGAAGCACAGGCGGGGAGGGAGGGATGAAGGCCTGGCACATCCGTCATGCCAGCTGGAAGGTCACCGTGAAAGGCACTGTAAGTGTTCGAGGCCTCTGAAGAGCGTCCTGAATGACAAGAAGGGGGGTGAAAGTTTTCACAACCACAGATTCCCTCATCTTCCTCAGAGTCGTGACCAGAATGCCGCTCATGAAGCTCCTCAGAAGTATCCTGGCAGATCACTGAAGCTTGGGTTTGAAGCTCATCTTGTCCCCATGTCCCATAATGACAAGTTTCATAGCCACGGCCGGCTAAGTCTTGAACAGAACCTGCTGTCCTTTTAGAATCCTGCAAAAGTGAAGCGGCTTCATCATCCGGCTGACCGCCCAGCTTCTGAAGAAGAAAATGATGGCAGCGTCCACACCACTGACAACAAACACGGTTCCCCATTATCCTCGATGAGAACTTTATAACGTGTATATTATAAAAGGACAAGCACTCCTCACCCTGTGTAGCTCCGAACTTGTCCCTTGTGATGTTACTATTAATAAAAGGAGACTGAAGCTGACTAGCCAGGAGATCCTGGAAGTAATTCTAAAGGGTGGTGCATGGGCTACAAAAGTTTCCTTGGCTCTGGGCCAGTACTGGGCATCTTACAAGGCCCAGAACCTTTCAAATCACAGTGGATGTTATGGATACATAAACTAGAGGCATGTGTATTAAGCAGAGGCCAAAACCAGGGACACAGAGGCCCTGATTTACTAAGAGTGGAGTGTAGGTTTTGTTGTGTTTTTTGCTGTTCCGACCTTTTTTTTCCATGGTATTTGCTAATTTACTCGGCTTTTGGAAACATTATACATGCTTTAAAGTGCAGGCTTTTCTTCCCAGAAAATTCACATGATTTTCAGAAAAGACAAGTGATTTTGGATGAAATGTTGGGGAACACGCCTCTTTTTTCACTCTGAGCGTTTCTGATTCTGTCGGGTTTTTTCTGTCGCACATTCAAAATTTACACAAAATCTAGGCGCACAACCCGACAAAAAAAGTTAGTAAATGAGGGCCAGAGTCCTTCTGTAATAGCAAATTGTCTTTAACTCTTTAGTTCCAAGTCCACAAAGCCGCTATACATGCTGCACATTTTTGTGATCAGGCTGGTGAGCTAATACAGTGTAGTATCAATTGCCCAACACCATTGCCCTATAGTTGTCAGCAGTAAAAAAAAAAAAAAAAAAATACTTTTCATATAAACTTTTTAATGCATATTGACAAAAACTAGCTCAATTTAACAGCCCCATTCAACATTGTGGCTTTCTATCACTTATTCCCATATATTTGAACTAAAGGACTTTTTACATGGGCCAAGAGCTGCACTCAGCCATTACACAACTCAATTATTATGAAGGCCTGTTCAGACAATAATCAGCCTTTGTACATTGGTCTTAAAGCATGAACTGTGGTGCACACTCTCATACAAAAAGAACCCAATGGGTTGCACAATGCATGCATGCTTTGGGACAACTTTGTGGTATATTTCCCCCTTGAAATACACAGCAGAATTTGAGCCTAGCCTCAGCTTTCTGCCACATTTTTAATCTTTAACACTGTGGAAATAGGCAATTATTTATTAACAATAGGGCTATTAACAACGCAGGCCTGACCCATTGTCCTCATCATAATCCCAGCCTAAACTGGTAAATTACATAGGGAAATAATTTTCTTGACTCTGCAGGACATTAAGTATCAATGTGCATGAGGATGGTAACGGAGTCATTAAAACAGCGTATTATAGGAAACAGTATATTACAGGAAAAATGTCTGCCACCGGGTTCATGGACAACATATGGACACATGTAAGCTGGCTGCGCTGGAAACAGAGAGCAGTTCATCATCACATTGCTGACAGAGCTGTGACCTTGGGTCTGTGTTTCCACCATCTGAACTCCCAAAATGCACTGCTGTCTGGAAATTAGAAACCACTGAAATTCTGATTTTAGCTTTAAACACAGAGAAATGTGAAACTTAACATGAGTACACAGTAGGCCATGTGCCTGTTCTTGAGGATACTCAGAATCTCATGCTGTGTCCAGCTATGAACCATGATCGTGCACACAGAGAGGGGAATTTATCAAACCATTTAGACTGCTTTTTCCGTCTAAATTTGTTGCATGAAAAGTTGCAGGCAGGCAGTCACAGGTTTCTGTGAAACTTCATTTAGAACGATTAAAGGGGTGCTCTGCTGCTAAACATCTTATCCCCTGTCTAAAGGAGAGGGGATAAGATTTCTGATCGCAGGGGATCTGGCGGCTGGGACAAGGGGACGTGACAGCTAGTACATAGGAGTCACGCCTCCTCCCATAGACATGAATGGAGAGGGCGTGATGGCTGTAGTCACCCGTCATGGAGCAAAGTTTGCTCCATGCACTGGATGATTGCGTCGGAGATCGTGTGGTGTTCCAGCAGCCAAACCCCCGCAATCAGAATTCTTATCCCCTATCCTTTGGATAAGGGATGAGATGTTTAGAAGCAGAGTACCCCTTTAAATCATTACGATGAAGTGTTCTTATTTAGAGCACTTTGTGCAGTGGTCACTGATCACGTGCGACTTGAAATGTTGCACAAATGTCGCACGGGCCAGATTAAGACGTTATCACAGGTCAGTTTAACCCTGGCATATAGAACTATGCAACAACTGTATTTAGGTCTGTGCAACATTTTATACAACTGTCGCACAGCTGACACTTCTCTGTGACATTTAAACAGAATTAAGTAGAACTCTTTGTAGGGATCGACTGATATTTTCGGCCAATATTCACGATTTTTGACATTATCGGTATCTGCAATTACCTTGCAGATATGCCGATAATGCCCCGCCCCCGACCGCCGGGGGAATAGCCGATAACTTATACCGGAATATCGGTATAAGTTATCGGCTATCGGCCTCAAAGTTAACATATTATCGGTATCGGCCCTAAAAAAATCAATATCGGTCGATCCCTAGTTCTATGGTGATTCATCAGTCTGTGCCCATTTGATAAATTTGGCGCATGTCAACCAAATTCCCCTCACAAACACATAAATGATTTCCTAACACTGCTTAAATTTCCCCACGAACCCTCTGGCTTTGCAGAGAGTGGGTTTGAAGCCTGGTGATCACTTAGTGATCGAATTACCTGTCTAGACTTCAGCAGCTAGCAGCAGACTCATAAGAGGGTTGGCGTCAGTTCACACCACATGCAGTTTTGATGCATTTACTTATTAAGTATGCTTGACCCATAATTACAACTGAGGTATTTAAAGAAGTAGTCCAGTGGTGAACAACTTATCCCCTTTCCTAAGGATAGGGGATAAGTTGCAGATCGCGGGGGGGCCCGACCGCTGGGGCCCCCCTGCGATCTCCTGTACGAGGCCCCGACAGCCCGCGGGAAGGGGGCGTGTCGACCACCGCACGAAGCCTTCGGCAATCTCCGGCTCTGTCATAGTGATGTATTGAGGGGGCGTGTCGGCTGCCTCTTCCAGCGGTGGTCGCCAATCGCTGTCTGGCCGGAGAGCCGGGACCCCGTACAGAGAGATCGCAGGGGGCCCCAACGGTCGGACCCCCCGTGATCTCAAACTTATCTCCTATCCTTAGGATAGGGGATACGTTTTTCACCACTGGACTACCCCTTTAATTTGAAGCCTTCAGACTATGTTCACATGTTACATTTTTTTAGCTTTTTAACCTCATTTTTTATAGCAATTTGTGCAATCACAGTAAAACAGTGCCATTTTCCTGCAATTACAGAAAAAAATCCCATAAAATAAAAAAAGTACAAAAAACACAGAAAAAATGTAAAGTGTGAACAAAGCTTCAGTGAAGGTGTAAAACTACTATACTCTGATCCCATACAGATATCTACAGCAACAGTATACAAATGGAACTGGGAGGGGTATGTGAGCAGCTAAGAGGGATTCTGTAGTTCATTCATCATTGCGATTTACTGTGGATCAGACTGGTGGTCACATGACCATGTTACAGTAAGGATTATCAGATGCAGCTGTGCTGGAATGAAACAAATGGCACTGTAGGTCTAGTGATGGCAAGTGTGCATGATATAGACAAAAACGGGGTGCTTCCTTGAAGTATACTTGCAATTAAAGAAAAAATATATATATTTTAACACGTCACAGAGACTTGTCAAAAGTTTTGATCAGTCATGGTCTCAGTAATGGGAGCTCCATGACCAAAACAATGAGCAAGAAGGAGAAATCTCTGTTCAGTGGAGTGATTCACTGAAGCACACACTCGTCCTCGCTCATTCTGGTGAATGGTTGGGGGTCTCAACACAGATATCCTGACCGATCTAAACTTCTGACAGGTCATTGTAAAAAGGTTTTAACAATGACAGGGACACTTTAAAGGGTTTAGCTGTCATTTTGGGCAAATAAACCATCAATTGGGCCAGGAGTGTGGCCATAATATGGACATTAAATCTATCCACAGAGGCCATCTTAAATGCAGATTATGCAAATTAAAGAGAAAATAATGGGAAAGATTCATGAAATGCTGTGTAGAGAAAAAGTGGTGCAGTTGCCCATAGTAACCAATCCAATCGCTTCATTCATTTTTCCAGAGGCCTTTTAAAAACTAATTCGATCTGTGTTTAAAAATCAGCACTTGCAATCTGCAGGGTTTTCACAGATCTTAACTCTACTCCACAAGGTCATGGGTCCCCAAGGATCACTTATGTGTAAAGGGAATGAAGGCTAGCCTGTCTGCTTCAGTCCCACAGGAAAGAGCTACTGGATGACAAATTGCTGAAAAGTCATTTTTGGATATTATAGGAAGGTCTCAAAATACAGGGGGCTGAAAGAGTACCTGATGGCCACTGCCCACCGCAGACACTTTATTCTTTATTATCATTTTTTGTGTTGCACTAAACCATAAGTCAATATCACCAGGACCCTGTGGGGGTCCTAAAAAAACAAAAACTATTTAACAGGGTGAATGCAATTAAAACAAAAAAAAAACAAAAAACTATTTGAATTTCTGCAGCAACCTATGTTGATTTTCAGCACTGTAATGTATGTTGTTAATACCCACCACATTCATTTTTGGGGCCTAAATGCAGCTTTTTTTGGACATTAGAACAAACCATAATGAAGGTGTTTTAATATTCTAACTTACACTGGAAAAACAATGATCTCATTAGTTGCTATGGAAACCTCTCCACTTTCGTCCACACTATTTGTTACAATGAGATTCAGGGTCCCTCTTTTAGCAAAGTTCATGTATCTTTTATGTGTTAGATATGGCCTGCAGGAACCAGGAAGCAGCAGACTTGTGAGCAGGGGGTCCGTTCAGGAGATTGTGGAGGGTCTCAAAGGTTGGACCCCCCCCAGAAATTCCCTGTGGATAGGGGGTAATTGTGGATAACCGCTTTATTGTTCAGGGTGGCTGCACAAAAAAACAGAGCACCGGCAACTAAGCAGCTTCTGTAACTTGTGATCTGTGGAAGCAGTGTAGCTGACAGTGCTACATTCTGTACACAATGCCCAATAAAGAGTTACACAAACAGTATCTCCGGCTATCCCATAGAGATACATGTAGGGATGTGTCGACCACTGCTTTGTGTCGTAGTCAACGATAATCCGTGCACAGAGTGGAGGCCAGGCAGGAGATTGCAGGGGGTCCCAGCGGTCGGACCCTCCATGATCCTGTGGATACGGGATAAAATGTTTTACAATGTTCTGCTCCGGACTCGGAGTACCCCTTTAACCTCTATGGGAGTTATGTAAACTGTGTAAAACAGCCCATTTGTCTGTTTACAACTTCCTGACCACCTTCAGCGGCTGCAAGCAAGCCAGAGCGGGCCATTGATCGTGAGGTCCCAGAGGTGGGTCCTGCAACTATCAGACATTTATGGAATATCCTGTGGATATGACTTACCGTATTTTTCGCCCTATAGGACGCACCGGCGTATAAGACGCACCCAATTTATAGGTGCAAAATCTAAAAAAATAAAGATTTTGCAACCTGCGGACCTCCCGATGTTGCAAAACTACAACTCCCAGCATGCCCGGACAGCCGTTGGCTGTCTGGGCATGCTGGGAGTTGTAGTTTTGCAACATCGGGAGGTCCGCAGATTGAAGACCACTGCATAGGAGGTAATACTCACATGTCCCCGCCGCTCCGGACCCGTCACCGCTGCCCTGGATGTCGCTCCATCGCTGTCGCCGTGTCCCCGTCGCTCCGGAACGTCTCTGCTGCCGGCCGGGTATCCTCGCTCTCCGTCGCCGCCATCACGTCGTTACGCACGCCGACGCACGTACGCAACAACGAGGAAGGAGAGCGCCGGCCATACAGGGGATCCCCGAACGGAGAAGACACTGAGGAGGCAGGTAAGGTCCCTCCCGGAGTCCTGTAAGCACTAACCCGACTATTCAGTTGGGCTGTTCGGGACCGCCGCGGTGAAATCGCGGCGGTCCCGAACAGCCCGAATGAACAGCCGGGTTAGTGTCACTTTCCCTTCAGACGCGGCAGTCTGCTTTGATCGCCGCGTCTGAAGGGTTAATACAGGGCATCACCGCGATCGGTGATGTCCTGTATTAGCCACGGGTCCCGGCCGTTGGTGGCCGCAGGGACCGCCGCGATAGGGGTGTATTCGCCGTATAAGACGCACCGACCTTTTCCCCCCAGTTTTGGGGAAGAAAAAGTGCGTCTTATACGGCCAAAAATACGGTAAATATACAGATGTGGATATCCCCTATAAGCCTACGACTACATTAGGCAGCAGAACACATCGCATGGCCACAGATCGCAGCGTTGCACTCCCTGCATCACAGCTAATGTGGTCAAATCACAACCTGCAACAACCTGGAGGTCACAAGAAGTTGTAATCTGGGTTCTCTATTAATTGTCAGGTCTGGTTCGCATCTACCCCACAGCAGTATGCCGGGAGATACACTAGCTGTGGTACACCCATAGACTTCAATTATCCTAATGTAGTCAAAAGTATGTCCCTTTTGGCAACAATATTTTTGTGGTGCATACTACACCTTTCTGTACTGTACAAAAATAAATAAATACATTTGTGTGTGGTACAGATGTAAATGTACCCTAAAAGTATGCTGTAGTATCCTCATAGGGGAGAATTGTCAAAACCTGTCTAGAGGAAAAGTTGCTGAGCTGCCCATCAGATGTTTGTTTTTTTCCTTTGTTTTTCAGAGGCCTTTTCAAAAATGAAAGAGGCGATCTGATTGGTTGCTATTAGAGATGAGCGAAGTTACAGTAATTCGATTTGTCACGGACTTCTCGGCTCGGCAGTTGCTGACTTTAGCCTGCATAAATGAGTTCAGCCTTCAGGTGATCCCGTGGGCTGCAAAAGGTGGATACAGTCCTAGGAGGGTCTCCACCTTTTCCAGCCCACCGAAGCACCTGAAAGCAGAACTATTTTATGCAGGCTAAAGTAAGCAAACGCCGAGCCGAGAAGTTTGTGACAAATCAAAATTACTGTAACTTCGCTCATCTCTAGTTGCTATGGGCAACTCAGCAACTTTTCCTCTGAACAGGTTTTAATAAATCTCCCCCACAGACTTTCATTATGCTAACATAGTTAAAGGGGTACTCCGGCGCTAAGACATCTTATCCCCTATCCGCTGGGGACCCCCGTGATCTTCCACGCCGCACCCCATTAGAATCAGTCCCCAGAGCGTGTTCACTCCGGGTCTAATTACTGGCGATCACGGGGACGAAGCAAAGTGACGTCACACTCTGCCCCCTCAGTGCAAGCCTATGGGAGGGGGCGGAGCTGTGCCATCACTATGCTCCATCCTCATGGTCAAGATAGACTCAGCCTGAGGACCTTCAGCGGTTCCGGAAGCCGCTAAAGGAGGGTGCTGCCGCTAAAGATGGGAGCTGCATGGAGCCCCGCAATCGGACATCTTATCCCCTATCATTTGGATAGGGGATAAGATGTCTAGGGGCAGAGTACGCCTTTAAGAGTAGGTTTTGCCCTCTGTATGACTTCTATTTTTTGGGGGTATGGAAAAGCTCTGCATACTATGCTTTTCTGTACCACAAAATACAAATCAGATGTAAAACACACATTCTTTTATATTAATGACATATGGTGTGCTATAGGTATACGTATATATACGTTTAAAAACACATCTGTTTTTTTGTTGCTGGTTTTACAATTTTACATATTAAAAAAATATATGTGTATATAATAAAAACGTACGCATCCCTGAACAGAATTGGTTTTGTTTTGGTACATACGTTTGTGTTATAGGTCAGTCGTATGTGTATGGTCCAGATGTGAACCTACCCTAAACAGTACCTAAATGCATGCTGCTGCATACCCATAGACTTCCATTATGCCAATGTAATCAACAGTATGTCACTGTTGGCTGAGTTTTTTCCCCCTGCATGATTTACTTCATTTCTTGTGTGTGCTATAGAAAAGTTCTGCACACCACGCTTTTCTGTTTGACAAAATAAAAAAAATTGTTTATGAACGTATACATCTTTTCTCCATATAAGTATGTTAGTGACAACGGTATGTTAAAAATATGTGCCTTTTTGATTTTTTATAAAAAGCGTATACGCTTAAGACACATACAAACGTACCAAAGCGTATACAATAAAAATGTACGCAACATCAGGCCAAATTGGTCTTGTTTGGCCACATATATTAGTAGTATAAGTGTGACATGTATGTATAGAATAAGTGTGAACATAGTCTTACAGAAACAGCACATTTACTCCCATTAGCTGCGTTGCAAACATCTATATTGCGATATTTGGCCATGTGATGGAAGTTGCTGCCATAGTTGCCGTGTAACCCCAGGAATCTGCAACAAAAACCTGCCTGAGGGTCTGGATGCAGATAGACCCATTCATTGGGACTAAGGCTGTATTCACATCTCGTTTTTGCAATACGGTTCCCGTATCAGTTTTTTTTTTGTAAAAAAAATAAAATAAAAAAAAATAAACGTATGTCTCAAAACCGGACCGAACCGTGTACAACCATATAGACCTCTGTACGGTTTTAAACTGTATAAGGTTTGAAAACAGATGTCCGGTTGCATATGGTTTAATGTTTTTTCGGGGGGAAAAACGGATACGGTTTTATGTTTGTCCTTAATTAAATAAAGTTATTCTTGTCCTATTTGTGGGAAGAACTTTTGGTGTGCACTGCGCATGTGCAAACTGCAAAACCGTATTGTGCAAACCGGATGGAACCGTACGCACATACGGTTCAGTACGGTTCCCATAGACCACCATTTAAAAAAAAAAACAAAAAAAAACGATACGGGTTGGATCCGGTTTTTCCCCCGGACGTAAAACCGCAGTAGACTACGGTTTTGTGTACGGGGAAAAAGACTGATAATGATTCAAAACGTACACAACCGGACGCTACAGTTGGCATACGATTTTATATTAAATCTCTATCCATACGGTTTGCAATACGGTTCCATACGTTTTTTTTTTTTCACTGAAACCGGATACGGGAACCGTATTGCAAAAGTCCAGGACACCCAACATGGATTTAGTGTCAGAGAACTAATGTGTCTGTGTGAACTATATCCTGTAGATTTCAGGTCTGTTCCTTTGAGATCAGAAGTTATTGAGGAATGGATAAAGATTACATCAGTGTTTCCCAACCAGGGTGCCTCCAGCTGTTGCAAAACTACAACTCCCAGCATGCCCGGACAGCCTTTGGCTGTCCGGGCATGCTGGGAGTTGCAGTTTTACAACAGCTGGAGGCACACTGGTTGGGAAACACTGGATTAGCCCTTGTGAACCATTTACTATCCTATACTAAACGCCAATGATGGAGAAGTCACAAATAGGCGTCTCGCTCCGGTACAAAAAGAGTTAATCTTAGAGTCCTCTATGTCCGGCTCCGTCACCTAGCGTTCACTTCCTATTTCCACTCAGCCTCAGCATGGCGCGCAATCACTTCCGGGTTTATAGAGCGCTACCAAGTACCCTGCGCCCGACGGGAGGGGGGTTTGTCATGATTTACATAAATCTATTTCCGGCGTATGTTATGCAATGCTCTAGGATGGAGTAGGATTATATATCAAGCGAACGCTTCCATTAATTCATATAAAGACAGTAGCCAATAGCTAATGGCATCAGCGCTCAGAAATGCCGTTAAGTATATCCGCACTGCGCCCCTAATAGTGTGGAAAAAATGGTTTGGTCGAATGAAGGTGACCTTGATTAAAGCACTGGAAGCAGATACCACAAACACGCTGGGGGTAGCGGTGTAGTGCGTGTTCCTATAATGCTCTCCTGACTGTCACCTCCACCGCAAACAACAGCTATGGCGGTCCTAGACACTACTATTGCCCGCCAAGACTGTTTACATGATACTATAAATGACTGACAGGACTAAAGTCCTCATCAGATCATATCGGGGGAGATTTATCAAAACCTGTGCAGAGGAAGAGTGGTGCAGTTGCCCATAGCAACCAATCAGATCGCTTCTTTCATTTTCCACAGGTCTCTAAAGAGGCCTGTGGAAAATGAAAGAAACAATCTGATAGGTTGCTATGGGCAACTGCACCACTCTTCCTCTGCACAGGTTTTGATAAATCTCCCTCATCATGTCCTATAAACCAGTGTGCCTCCAAGTGTTGCAAAACTACAACTCCCAGCATGCCCGTCCAACAAAAACTGGGAGTTGAAGATGCTGGGAGTTGTGGTTTTGCAACAGCTGTAGATCCACAGTTTTTTTTGAGGGGGTGGGGCACTGCTTTACAATATAGTCCATCAATCTGTGCTCTGCATGTTTTTCTTAGGCTAGGTTCACACTACGGAATTTCCGCCTGCAATTCCGCTTTGAAATTGCAGGCAGAAATTCCGCTTGCTAAAATATATAGTGTAGTGAATGGGTTTACATTCACAAATTCACACTTTGGAATTTGTGAACGGTAAATCCGCTTGGAAATTTCCGCCTGAAGAATGGCGTTGTTCATTCTTCAGGCGGAAATACTTGTGGAACACATTGCAGTCTATTGGAGACTGCAGTGTCTGTGTGGACAGATTCAGTCGGCGCTGAGATTCTGTCCGGAGATTCCGTAGTGTGAACCTAGCCTTATAGATCAGACTTCAGTAAGGATGTAAAGGGGTTGTTTGGGTATGTCCGTATATTGCACTAAAGTCATCAAAATGATACACCAAGAAAAAAAAAAAAGCGTATGGAGATCAAAATGTATCAAAACATATCAAATTTTATTAATACATAAATGCAAAAATTACATACATCTAAAATCATTTAAAAGAACATGATAAATATGTAAACAGATACAACTTTATAGCACAAAGACAAAAAAGTTAGGTCTGGTGTAGGCTCAAAGTGCTTCACTGCGGTATAGCTATATAGAAAAGAGTGTAAGAAAGGAACCACATAAAAAAAAAAAAAAAAAGCCCAAATTAATACAAAAAGTGAGCCTGGGAGAAGTAAAAACCCAAAGCAGTATCAAATCAACAAGTGTAGACTAAGTAGTTCCCAAGAATATGTGAAATACCAAAAGCAAGGAGCCAAATAATAAAGTGTACAAAGGGTAATTACCAAGTAAAGAGAAACCAGACCTCCTTTTTTGCCTTTGTGCTACAGAGTTGTATCTGTTTACATATTCATCATGTTCTTTTAAATGATTTTGGATATACGGTAAGTAATTTTTTCATTTATGTATTAATAAAATTTGATATGTTATTTCCATATATGTAGGGTCCAATAGGGTCATAGAACAGTAAGGCCCGTTTCACACTACGTAATCGATAATCATAAAGATTCCAAGTGCGGGCAGTGCCAACTGCGCATACATTGCCATCCCCATAGACAGCAATGTATGCGGAGCGAAGTTCAACCACAACATTGAATGTTTTCAATGTTCTGGCTGAATATTTCAAGGGGATTTTCAGGGCAGGAAGTCCGCCTCGAAAAACTCTGCAGTGTGCACTGTGCAGAGGAATCCTATTGCCAGCTGCACCGTAAGGCTGAAACCGGCCTAAGAATACCTTTGGGAAAGATTTTCCTGAATCCCCGTGAACTGGATCCTTTATTTGGCAAAACACAACTTCCACATGAATAAAGGTATACAACCCCCTTAGAATCCCCTTACTGCTACCTAAGGACACGACTCTGATGTATAACACAGGGTGATACAAAGGATGGAGCAAAAATGGAGACCTGTGGTTAAAGTGACATCGGCAGTAAATCACAGCACATCAGCTTTCATTTTCAATAGCCAAAATGTGACATACACTGCATAGTGTGACATATAATTGTGACATTATAGCAACAAAAAAGCTTTGTATGTGTCGGAATTTACAAGAACGAGGTCTGTTGTGACAGATTTGATAAATGTGCTCAACATAGAAACTGCATTTCGGGTTAAGCAATTGGAAACCACTTAGTGCTTATGTCATGGGCAAAGTCCAGGCTGCCTGAAGACAGTGAACAGGATTCGACCCATGTATAAGCTTAGTATGGACTAGATGGTACAGGCGCCAGATACAATATGACAGTCGTCAGAGTCATAACGTGTAGCTTCTAGACCCCATTGCAAAATCTGCAACAGGGCCCCATGTGCCAATTATAATACTGGTCTCTCATAGAGAAGGTGTGCTTCTGGACCACCTTAGGCACCAGGGCCCCAATGCGACTGCTACCTCTGCATGCCTTATAGTTATGCCCCTAACAGTTGTGCTCCAAGCCATTCTGGGTGGGTCCGTTCCGTACAAAAAAAAAAAAAAAAAGGAAAAGCTGAACAGACCAAAAACGGGTCAGAGAACAGCGGCAGTGTGAATTTAACAGATTACATCTTCAGGAGCCAGCCAACAAACCAAAATGGCACAACTTTTGCATTGAACCGGTGTACAGCGACCATCTTTAATCTCAGTAAAAAAAGTCAATTGCCCCGATGTTAGAAAAACCATGTGCCCTTACTGATCACATGAGAGACTTCAAAGAAACGTGTTCTGTGCAATGAGTAGGTGCAAAGTCTAGGGTCCATTCTTTTTTGCCAAGGACACTGTAACTCGCCACTACCACCTGGACAAGGAATGGCTTATACCACCGATAGACTACATTTGGCAGATCTATCAGCAGGATGGGGCCCCTCCACATTTTTTGCATGGATGTTCACCAATATCTGAATGAAACTCAACCAAAACTTTGGATTGGCCAAGCCGGCACCGATTCAATGTTGCGCTGGCCTTCTTGACTGCAAGATCTAACACCCTGTGACGTCTCGGTATGGGGCTACATCAAGGACTAAAATATGAATGCATCACAGAAACAGTGGAGTCCATATCTGAATTTATAATGGCACTCAACTGGACTACCGCCAAGACATCTGCCGTGTCACCAATGGAAATCACTTTGAACACTTGTAGTATATAAACACTTGGATCGTGTGTCTTTTCCTGTTAAGAAATTTGTGTTGTGTTCTCTCAGCGATGAATACGAAGGCCATCGTTCTGTACCATCCTTTTTGTATCACCCTTTATAATACATACGGATATTTTTTAGTCGGTGTGATGTCCATCTGTGTCTGACGCTTTAACAGTCAAATGACTGGTCGAGGCAATGAAGAAAAGGTCCATAAACAAAAGGTAGTGCTCCATCTACAAATAAACGACCGATTAGGGCTGGGCGGTATGACCAAATGTGTGTATCACAGTATTTTTTAAACTTTTGGCGGTTCCACGGTATATAACGGTATTTCCTAGCCCCCCTCCCCATATTACTTATCAGCGCACATCCCCATTGGGGTACTACTCACCTACGTCACCCGCATGCGCTGCCCTCCTCGTCCTGTTTGTTGCGGCCGCGCTGACACTCTATACTGTGTGGTATCCCTATGCCCGGGCTGCAAAAGGTAAACAAAATAAACTTTAACGCACCTACGTCGGCCTTACGCTGGGGAGGGGAACGTCGGACAGCCGTCAGCCTATCACCAGCCGCAGCGATGTTCCGCCTCAGCTGGTGGTAGGCTGAGCCCACTGATAGGTGATAGGCTGAGCCGGCTTCTTACATGACAGTGGGCTCAACCTCACCGGCCGAGGCAGAACATCGCTGCGGTCGGTGATAGGCTGACGGCTGTCCGACGTTCCCGTCCCCAGGAAACAAGTGAGGCCTGTACCGGACCAACGGGAGGTGAGTTAAAGTTTTTTTTTGTTTATTTTTTGCAGCCCGGGCATAGGGATACCACACATTATAGAGCAGTGGTCTCCAACCTGCGGACCTCCAGATGTTGTAAAACTACAAATCCCAGCATGCCCGGACAGCCAACGTCTGTCCGGGCATGCTGGGAGTTGTAGTTTTGCAACATCTGGAGGTCCGCAGGTTGGAGACCACTGGTATAGAGCGTCAGCGCCGGTGGCCGCAACAAACAGGACGAGGAGGGCAGCGCATGCGGGTGACATGTGAGTAGTACCCTGATGGGGACAGGGCTGGGCTGGGCTAATAATTAATTGGGGGGGCAGAACAGCGCTCGCAGGTCACATAGGATTAGTTCCCTGATGGGGGGGGGGACAGTGCTGGGCTGGGCTGATTCATTCCCGAGGGGCCAAACCGGTATTGCGGTATGGGTTAAAATTCATATCGTGTAGCACAAAAATTTCGGTATTCGGTATGAACCTATATACCGCCCAGTCCTACGACCGATACAATGTATCAAAGCATTGTATAAACAAGGACCATCAGATTCTGATAGATAAGGAAATACCTAAATGGAGAACAATCCAAAAACCTTTGGAGACACATTGTGGAGAACACACCAGGAATCACATGGACCCACAATGCACCAAAATGATGCGTCCTGCAGGCCCGGAAGGAACAGCTGAATCATGTCAAATATTATTCCTTCTACAGTTCCTGTGCTGTGATCCCCTGGTGAACACACTAGTGATGGCCGACACAAGCCTCCTCTATAGCAGTGGTCTGCAAACTGTGGACCTCCAGGTGTTGCAAAACTACAACTCCCAGCATGCCCAGACAGCCAACACCTGGAGGTCCACAGTTTGGGGACCACTGCTCTAGGAGGATTTCAATGGAGCAAAACAGTTGATATCTGGACAACCGTGACGTTTCATCCCTTGTCAATGTATGTAGTCACCTAGTATGTGACATCCCCAAAAAAGGCTTTACATTTTAATACTAAGAGCCGACACGTATTGCACTTGCTGATACCCAAGTAGCACCCTAGGAAGAGCTGAATTTCAGGCGTGTGACACTGCAGCATTCCAGTGTTGCCGGCCCAACAGATCAAGGACGAGCCGCTGTTTACAATGCGATCACAGGCACAGTCCGGCACAAGGGGGGGGCTAACAGGGCAAGTAGACCAGGCCCGGGGAACACAAGGGCATTGAAAATGTCTTACAGCAGCACAGCTCCCAAGGGCATCAAGTCGCTAGGCAAGCACATGCCCATACAATCCCAGGACGCTTATTACATGTAGGATCCAGAACAGTGTTTTATGATCTACATATATATATATATATATATATATATATATATATATATATATATATGACCGTGTTCCCCAACCTGCAGGAACTCTCAACCTTTGGCTGTCTGAACATAATGGGTGTTGTAGTTTCGCAACCGCTGGAGAGCCACAGGTTGTAGGTCACGCTG
Organism: Hyla sarda; assembly: GCF_029499605.1. Taxonomy (NCBI): domain Eukaryota; kingdom Metazoa; phylum Chordata; class Amphibia; order Anura; family Hylidae; genus Hyla; species Hyla sarda. The sequence goes on along the minus strand of NC_079190.1, from coordinate 376,789,894 downwards.
GATTGCACAACCAGTAACCGGAGCAGCAGACACTAGTAATCACGCACGATACATTTGTGCAAAACTACAACTCCCAGCGAGCCCAGACAGCCGTTGGCTGTCTGGGCACGCTGGGAGTTGTAGTTATGCCACATCTGGAGGTCCACAGTTCTGGAGGGCGGGCGGGGGTTTGAACCTCTATGGGGGAGATTCATCAAAACCTGTCCAGAGGAAAAGTTGCTGTGTTGCCCATAGCAACCAATCAGATCTGTGCAGGTTTTGATAAATCTTCCCCTATGAGTGTAAATCGTAGGAACTGACCTAAAGTGTGACACTGATCAGTCTCCGCTAGCCCGTCACGCTGTACTGCACAATCAGTGCTAGAGACAGTAGCGATCGTGCACAGATACATTCTTGCAAAACTACAACTCCCAGCATGCCCGGACAGCCATGGGCATAGTAGTTTTGCAAAACCACAGCTCTAGAGCTACAACACTCATTTGGCTGCGTTAACATGGTGCAGTTTTTTTTTTCTTGTTTTTAAATGGTGAATTGACTTAGTCATGGGAGGGGTTTACTAATGAAAAGTGAAAAAACCTCAGTGTGAACACAGCCCTACATTAGTCCTAACAGATCACCATAGTGTAGTATATATTCTGGGCTATTTTCTACCATAATACCAAGGTCACCTGTCATGGGACACATTAGACTTGATATGCAATAGGAATTGCTGGTTGCCACATGGTCAACCCCAAACACTATGCCAGATGTCTGTAGGGCACCAGTGTCACTCCAGCATGGCCCCCTCCTGTCGTATGTGTCACCCACTACAGGTACACACAGAAGTATGTGCATCCTCCCTCGCTGACCTCTATGTAATGCTCTGCCTCCTAGAAGTCACACTCCGCAGCGCTCTCTTACCGCAGCAGGGCCTCTTGTCGGGGCTGTGTGCGGGGGCAGCGGGGCTCTGCACGCCGGGCTCCTCCGTCTTGCTCACCATGTCCTCTGTGCTGGGGCTGGAGGTGGATCGCGCTGCTGGAAGGACAGAGCCGGCCGCTCAACACACACACACACACACACACACACACACGTGGTGCAGCTGTAACCTCTGCCACCCGACCTTCCAGATCACACTCCAGCGACGGCGGCCGCTGAGGGACAAAACTCTAACTGTCTGCTGAGTCACTGAACGCCTTAAAGGGACAGGGTTGTTTGTTATTTCCCCCCAGAGCAATGCGTTGTGATTTGTAAAAGGATTGCGTGTGTATGTATGTATGAATATGTGTGTGCGTCTGTATGTATTGAGATATATATATATATATGCAGACACACCACATTACACTTTGTACACATCACAATAAATGTATAGAATGATATACAGTAGACTCTCCCAATATTTTCTATGTATGTATGAATGAATATTAGAGATGAGCGAAGTTACAGTGATTCTATTCGTCACGAACTTCTCGGCTCGGCAGTTGTTGACTTCAGCCTGCATAAATGAGTTCAGCTTTCAGGTGCTCCGGTGGGCTGGAAAAAGTGGACACAGTCCTAGGAGAGAGTCTCCAGCCCACCCGAGCACCTGAAAGCTGAACTCATTTATGCAGGATAAAGTCAGCAACCACCGAGCTGAGACGTTCGTGACTAATCGAATCACTGTAACTGTGCTCATCTCTAATGAATATGTGGGTGTATCTGTATATACTGAGATTAGGGCTGCACGATATGGGTAAAATATGCAATTGCGATTATGGGCCTAAATACTGTGATTTCCATATGCGACGCCATATAATAAATAAATGGTGAAATCCCGCCATTTCGAGTCCAATCTCCTCCATTTTACAACTATCCACCAATTTTATGCCCACCGCCCATTTCACATCTCACCATATAATTTCTATCTTCCCCAGTCACATTCTCCCCTCATGGTCACATCGTCTCCCATCGCATTTACCCCTATGGCACATTCCCCCCTCCCCCCGCCCCCTGCAGCAGCACACGGAAGCAGACACACCACATTACACTTTGTACACATCACAATAAATATATAGAATGATATGCAGTAGAATCTCAAAATAGTGGACACTCAGGGAAATAAAAAAGTATCCGCTATTGAGAGATGTCGCCTATTGGGAAAAAAGGCTCAAAAATCTGTCTAAATGACAGAATACTCCAGAGTGCAATTACCTATAAAACATGATAAAAAGCAATATTACAGTAGAATTTCCCAGTGCCATTTAATCACCCCTTATCAACCCCCTGTACCATTTCATCCCCCTTTTATACCCTGTGCCACTTTATTCCCCCTGTGCCTTGTGCCAAATCACCCCCTCTTACCCCCTGTGATCCCCTTGTGCCATTTTATTCCCCCTTTATGACCATCTATGAAAATTCATCACCCCCATCTTTACCACCCCCTGTGCCATTCCCCCTGTGCAATTTCTTTCCCCCTTTATCCCCGTGCCACTTTATTCCACCTGTGCCAAATCCTCCCACCTCACCGCTTGTGCCACATAACTTTTCCCCTTCCCTCCTCCCCCTGTCGTTCTTCTTACCTTGCCAGCAGGCTCAGGTGCAGGGGCTCTAAGTGGGTTTAACATTCTCTTGACTTCCTTTGTGCTGCACTTATGGAAAACAGCAGCAGTGGCTACGGGCACTGACAGCTTCACTCATCAGTGCCCGCAGCCACCACTGCTCACAGCCTCTCAGTAGGTGCAGGGAGGATGCCAGGAGAACATCAATGATATTGCCGGCGAACGTACAGAAGCAGGAGACCACTGTTTAAACAGCAGTCTTCGGCTCCTGTGCTGGGGGTGCAGCGGGGGCAAGGGCCCCAGGAAAGCCAGTGTCCCTTACTGGGGTATTGGCTGTAGCCCCTGATGGTGGCCCTGTGTACAAGGACATAAGCCTGGTTGTCCCCTATTGGGTGTGTTTTGTCCCCTATTGGGTGTGTTTTGTCCCCTATTGGGTGTATCCGCATCCGCTATTGGGAGTATCCCCTATTTGGGATTGTATGTTGAAACCATTGTATGTTGACACCATATCTCTATGGAAACCTGGTAATTGGTTCTGAAGCCACCAAAATGTCATCCAAAATCGGAAAAAGTGAGGACTAAAAAAAAAACAAGTAGATAACTAATATAGATAAATTAAGTCCTTACATATAAAAGTAAGAAAGATCTGCAGGAAGCTGTAAATCACTGTCTATGTAGATGACAGGAGCTTCTTCAGGGTCCTGTACAGTACACACAATGTCCTAAAGTAAAAAAGAAGTAAAATGGAGCGGTCCTCACCTGGTAAGGTCAATAGAAACAAACAAAGATATCCGCACTCACCGCTGGATTAACGACTCGATCCTCCTAAATAGGGAAGCCGGCGGGTACATGAAGGATTGGAAGTGATCAAACGCCTTTCCTCCACTCTAGACCATGAGACTTGATTGCTCCGCTCTGAAGCAATGTTTCATAACGATGTTTCATTTCAAACGCTAACAATTTTTCACCTACAGATCCGTATAGGAGATTTTATTTGAACCACCAATTGTACTTTGTACTAATATTACTCATTTTACAACCAAATCTACGGTAAAACCCCAAAAAATATTTGAGGGGCAAAGTGGAGGAAAAAAACTAAATTTTGCAATTTTTGGGGGCTTCCATTCGTACGCTGTGCACTTTTTGGTAAAAACGTATCTTTATTCTGTAGGTTCATACAATTAAAATGATACACAAATTATATACCAAAATGTTTGGTTTATTCTGCTACTTAAAAAAATATTAACTTTTTGAAAGAAAATTTGTATGCTTAAAATTGTTCTTTTATGACCCCTATAACTTTTAATCTTTATGTATACGGGGATGTATGAGGGCTCATTTTTTGCGCCATGATCTGTTGTTTTTATCGTTAGCATTTTTGTTTTAATGGGACTTTTTGACTGGTCTTATAAATTTTTTTCGCCTATTTGACGTGATTAATAAGCATGCAATTTTGGATTTTAGTATTAAATACACAGAAGGAAGTATTTCATCTCTTTTCTGTAGAACAGTGACTCACAAAGGACAACCTACTGAACCGCTCACCCAATGTCCCCACAAATCTGTTTATTTAGTTTGTCAGAAACTGGTATGTTTAACTGATACAAAAAACTGCGAAAATGGATGAGAAAAAAATGCATCTGTTAAACATGTGTAAAGAAATGAGCAAAAAAAGCACTTTAAAATGTATCAGTTAAACATATATGTTAAACACATAACTGAAATCAAAAACGCAATGTGAACGGAGCCTACACTGATCCTTGGTGAGAGTCCTGTCCATTTTCAGGCCCACTATGTGCCCCCAGTGAGAAATAATTGCGATTTCCAAAATACCCTTCTGTAATAAGTCTGCTGACCATGAAAAGCTTGTTATCTTAGGTAAATTTTAGCCTAGTCATCAGATTAGACTATAAAACTGAGGCATGCAAAGCCAAGATAAGCTCATTGGCTTCCATACCCTGTTTGCCACCAATTGTTCCAATTTAGCTTCAATAAGGGGTCAGCAGATTTGCTGTTGGTAATGTTGATGTCTCATAATCCTGAATGATAAAGTCTAAGCAGCACCGGCCCAAGACATTGTGCTACCTGGGTCTAAGAGTGAAATGCTGCGCCCCCCTTAAAAAAACAAAAATAAAAAAGTTAACTGTGCACGCTCAGGAACACCATATTTAATTGTTGATACCAAATATGTTTTTTTTTTTTTTTACAAAAAAGATGTTTTGCTAAATATTTTGCAAAAAAAAATTATTTTCTGCCATTCACTGTACTGTCAAACTAACCTGTTATATTGATACGTTAGGTCGGCACAATTACAACAATACCAAATTTGTTTAGTTTCCATTATGTTTTACTAATTTAAAAAAATTATTTACTTAAAAAAAAAAATTATAATTATTGGCATTTTTTATATTTTCATATACCAGGCTGTATTAGGGCTAATTTTTGGTGTCGTAGTCTGTTCTTTTTATAGGTATCATTGTGGTATTGATCAGACTTTTTGATTGCTTATTACTTCGTTTTTTTCTGGGATATCATGTGATAAAAAAAAAAATTCTGGGGTTTGCATTTTTTTAACGTTTTACACCATTTACTGTATGGGATAAATAATGATATATTTTAATAGTTCAGACAATTACACACAGGCCAATGCTAAATATGTTTATTTTTATATGTTGAAATATTTTTTTAATGGAAAAATGGGAAAAGTGGGGTGATTTAAAATCTTAATACGGAAAGGGTTAATGTGTTTTTTTTTATTAGATTCCTCATACAGATAAATGCAGTTCTATTGACTATTGAACTACATTGATCTGTGTAATCTACACTCCATGACAGGCTCCATCAATTACAGGACCACAGACTAGACTGCAGGAGAGGTAAGCCCTCCGGCTACCTCTACAGTGGATCTCTCCCCTGCGATCGTACTGGGGGGGGGATTCACCTCACTAGACTTCCAGGGAGCAGTTTAATGTCCCTTTAGATGCTGCTATCAGCTTTGACAGCGGCGATATAAAGGGTAATAGCTGACGGCGGCAATTGCCGTATGTCGGCTACTAGCGGCGATCCCCAGCTACTGAAATCAGTTGCTACAATATATAAGAAGTTGTCGTGTGGCTGAGGAAACCAACTCCTAACTACTTAAATCTGTGTATGGGGTGAGTTGACCTGCATGACTTTTTTGTGTATTACATAAGAGCTGTATCAGATGAGTTATTCATTGGTCACATGCTCCTCAACTAAGCTTCTATGTAGAAGTTTTCAGAAAGGCCATGGGAGGAGTCTCTTATCCAACCCCCTTTTTTCAAACCATTCTAGTCTGACTCAGGCCAAAGCAACATCTTCCCTACCTCTGCTCCGACTAAGCAGACATACACTTAGTCTAGATTCCTTCTCCCAGGTCTAGTTACTTCAACCCTATCCTGTCCTGCATCCTGTTTGAGTTAAAGCCTGCTCCAAGCAGGTCACAAATCCTGGGTGCTGTGATGATCTTTACTTAAAAGGTAGTCTCCAGTCCACTCTGCCAGGGCATTATGATTCAGGTTCCAGCTACAAGAAAGAGTATGTACTAGACAGAGGGAGAGAAATAGGAAGAACCCCTCTAAATGCACATATCTCCTCAGTGATATATACGGATGGAGTTAATGCTAAACAGTGTGGCTAAACATGCCACAGAAGTTCTTTAGTGTATGCCATAAGGATTGTGCAGCAAACCTATGAGTAAAAGTACCACAGTGCCAACCTGTGTAGACTTTCAAAGTAGAAAACATCTATTTGGACTGTCCAGTATCTTGTCTGAAACAGTATTTTCACTAGAAACACATCTTACTAGTGTAAAAAGCACACCAGAGACTCTCCATTCAAGATATCTGCTGGTAAAACAACTCTTAAAGGGACAGTGACCAACTCTTTACCCATCTGCTTAAACATGTAAAATATTATTGCTAAAAAGACTGTGGTATATTTCAATAAAATTGTAAGTTTCATACGGTCATCAAATCAGGCGGGGAAATGTCAAAACCAGGTGCTCCCATATCCCAGCTGTACCTGGCCGCATCTCATTCATTTAAATGAGCTGACTGGAGTCAGATAGTGACTCAGGTCGGCTCATTTTTGCCCCGTATCCAGTTTTGTGGCAGGACTAAAACCGTGGTATGCTATGCAGTCCTACAAACCAGAGGTTTGAGATGGGAGCACCCCTTTTAAAAGAAAATAAAAGGGAAAAGGAAGTTCTAGGAATGGTATGACAATATATTAGAGCACGAAAGCTTGTACCGGAAGCTGACATCAGTGAAGAAGCTATACATGGCTTCCAATCAATAAAGGATTACACCCTAAAGACAACTTGCTCATTTATTTTCCCTAATTATTATACTACACGAGTATTTCACTTGTGCAGTAGGATGCTATCCAAAGATCCAAAGTACATTGTTCTGTTTACTGCTCCAGAATGGACTTTGAACATGTTATTTTAGCTAAAAGTTTCTAAATAGCATTATACCCTCAACTTTAGTATACTAGTCAATTTTTTTTTCATAATATCATTCCTACAGAACACAGGGTTTAACCCCTTAAGGACCGGGGTTTTTTCCGTTTTTGCATTTTCGTTTTTTGCTCCTTGCCTTTAAAAAATCATAACTCTTTCAATTTTGCACCTAAAAATCCATATGATGGCTTATTTTTTGCACCACCAATTCTACTTTGGAATGACGTCAGTCATTGTGCCCAAAAATCTACGGTGAAACGGGAAAAAAAATCATTGTGAGACAAAATTGAAAAAAAAACCCGCCATTTTGTAACTTTTGGGGGCTTCCGTTTCTACGTAGTACATTTTTCGGTAAAAATGACACCTTACCTTTATTCTGTAGGTCCATATGATTAAAATGATACCCTACTTATACAGGTTTGAATTTGTCGCACTTCTGGAAAAAATCATAACTTCATGCAGAAAAATTTATACGTTTAAAATTGTCATCTTCTGACCCCTATAACTTTTTTATTTTTCCGTGTATGGGGCGGTATGAGGGCTCATTTTTTGCGCCATGATCTGAAGTTTTTAACTGTACCATTTTTGCATTGATAGGACTTATTGATCGCTTTTTATTCATTTTTTCATGATATAAAAAGTGACCAAAAATGCACTATTTTGGACTTTGGAATTTTTTTGCGCGCACGCCATTGACCGTGCGGTTTAATTAATGATATATTTTTATAATTCGGACATTTCCGCACGCGGCGATACCATTTATGTTTATTTTTATTTTTATTTACACTGTGTTTTTTCTTTTATGGGAAAAGGGGGGTGATTCAAACTTTTAATAGGGAAGGGGTTAAATGATGTTTATTCACTTTTTTTTGCACTTTTTTTTTGCAGTGTTATAGGTCCCATAGGGACCTATAACACTGCACACACTGATCTTTTACATTGATCACTGGTTTCTCATAAGAAACCAGTGATCGATGATTCTGCCGCATGACTGCTCATGCCTGGATCTCAGGCACTGAGCTGTCATTCGGCGATCGGACAGCGAGGAGGCAGGTAGGGGCCCTCCCGCTGTCCTGTCAGCTGTTCGGGGTGCCGCGATTTCACCGCGGCTATCCCGAACAGCCCACTGAGCTAGCCGGCATGCTTTCGGTTTCACTTTAGACGCGGCGTTCAACTTTGAACGCCGCGTCTAAAGGGTTAATAGCGCGCGGCACAGCGATCAATGCCGCGCGCTATTAGCCACGGGTCCCGGCCGTTGTTAGAGGCCGGGCCCGAACCGCTATGACGCGGGGCCACGCCGTGGCCCCGAGTTATAGATCGGGAGTGGACACATGACGTTCCAGTACGTCATGTGTCCTTAAGGGGTTAAAGTAAATGTATTGCCTAGATTTTTTTTGCTAATTAGAATCATTACTGAAACATTTTCTTATAGCATAGAATGACACAGTAAGATCGGCCATCTACTGATACTGCCTGACTAGCCAGGCTGCATGAGTGACTCAATGATCGACAGCAAGTGGCAGTCATCGAACCCCCGTACATCGAATCCCAATATTAGTTTCACTTTAGATGCTGTGATCTGCATTGATCACAACTTCTAAAGGGTTAATGATGGGCATCTGCGCTATCACCACTGCCCGTCATTAGTAGGGAGTGTCTGGCTACTGATAGTAGTTACTAAACGCTGCTGAGCATACAGGTACTATCTGGTGTGTTAAGGCCCAGGCAGCAAGGGGGGTACCTGTATGCTCAATGTCCCCACCACAAGTCAATTTCTGCTGCACATTTATCTGCAGCATTCAAAATCTGCAGCAAATACTACTCTTAGAGTAGGGTCACACTAGTTGAATACGCAGCATATTTGACACGGCAAAAAAATCTGCAGAGCGGCGGTAATACGCTGCGTATGCACTAAGAGTAGACACAGGACTTTCCCCGCTACAGCCCTGTGTCTGCAATAAGGTTTGAAGGCCTGCTGTGCGCAGCAGCATAACTGTGACATGCTGATGACTCCCAAACCTTATTGCAGACACTGTAGCCACTGTAGTGGGGAAAGCCCTGTGTCTGCTCCTAGTGCATACACAGCATATTTACCGCAGTTTGGCAGATTTCTCACAGTGTCAAAAACACTGTGTATCCGCCAAGTGTTACCCTACTCTTAATGTGACCAATGGTCTCAGATTAAATCTAGTTTACTCTATAATAAGTTAATTAAATTCATGAGAAATATATGGGTTAAATGATAAACCAGCCTGTACAGTGGGGCAAAAAATAATTTAGTTAGCCACCAATTGTGCAAGTTCTCCCATTTAAAAAGATAAGAGAGGCCTGTAATTTTCATCATAGGTATACCTCAACTATGAGAGACATAATGAGAGAAAAAATCCATAAAATCACATTGTCTGATTTTTAAAGAATTTCTTAGCAAATTATGGTGTAAAATAAGTATTTGGTCACCTACAAACAAGCAATATTTCTGGCTCTTACACACCTGTAACTTCTTCTTTAAGAGTCTCCTCTGTCCTCCACTCGTTACCTGTATTAATGGCACCTGTTTGAACTTGTTATCAGTATAAAAGACACCTGTCCACAACCTCAAACAGTCACACTCCAAACTCCACTATGGCCAAGACCAAAGAGCTGTCGAAGGACACCAGAAATAAAATTTTAGACCTGCACCAGGCTGGGCAAACTGAATCTGCAATAGGCAAACAGCTTGGTGTGAAGAAATCAACTGTGGGACCAATTATTAGAAAATGGAAGACATACAAGACCACTAATAATCTCCCTCGATCTGGGGCTCCATGCAAAATCTCACCCCGTGGTGTTAAAATGATCGCAAGAATGGTGTGCAAAAATCCCAGAACCTCTCGGGGAGCCTACTGAATAACCTGCAGAGAGCTGGGTCCAAAGTAACAAAGGCTACCATCAGTAACACACTATGCCGCCAGGGACTCAAATCATGCAGTGCCAGACGTGTCCCCTGCTTAAGCCAGTACATGTCCGGGCCTGTCTGAAGTTTGCTATAGAGCATTTGAATGATCCAGAAAAGAATTGGGAAAATGTCATATGGTCAGATGAAACCAAAGTAGAACTATTTGGTAAAAACTCAACTCATCGTGTTTGGAGGAGAAAGAATGCTGAGTTGCATCCAAAGAACACCATACCTACTGTGAAGCATGGGGGTGGAAACATTATACTTTGGGGCTGTTTTTAGGCAAAGGGACCCGGACAACTGATCCGTGTAAAGGAAAGAATAAAAGGGACCATGTATCATGAGATTTTGAGTGAAAACCTCCTTCCATCAGCAAGGCATTGAAGATGAAACATAGCTGGGTCTTTCAGCATTACAATGATCCCAAACACACCGCTCGGGCAATGAAGGAGTGGCTTCGTAAGAAGCATTTCAAGGTCCTGGATTGGCCTAGCCAGTCTCCAGATCTCAACCCCATAGAAAACCTTTGGAGGGAGTTGAAAGTCCGTGTTGTCCAGCGACAGCCCCAAAACATCACTGCTCTGGAGATCTGCATGGAGGAATGGGCCAAAATACCAGCAACAGTGTGTGAAAACCTTGTGAAGACTTACAGAAAACATTTGACCTCTGTCATTGCCAACAAAGGGTATATAACAAAGTATTCAGATGAACTTTTGTTATTGACCAAATACTTATTTTCCACCATAATTTGCAAATACATTCTTTAAAAATCAGTCTATGATTTTATGGATTTTTTTTTTCTCATTATGTCTCTCATAGTTGAAGTATACCTATGATAAAAATTATAGGCCTCTCTCATCTTTTTAAGTGGGAGAACACAATTGGTGGCTGACTAAATACTTTTTTGCCCCACTGTATGTGCTATGTGTGAGGAAGGATTGTCGTTGTTGTGGTTTTTCTGGATAAGCTAGGACAGAACTGGCTTTTCTTTTTTTTTTTCTGGTTAAGCGAGATGGACAAGTGCCTTTATTTAGCCAAACTCTGCTTTACTCCTTTATGTAGTCATTACTTGTGGTAAAGCTGTCACTTCTAGCTAGCTGGCTCTACATCTATTTAAAAATAATAACTTTTATTGCCTATTGTGAGTAACATTTGCTGATGGTACAAGATATATTTTGATACATTAAAAGACAGCTACAAATCCTGCGTTATATAGTACTATCAATATTTTGCAGTATTTACTTATTCATAAACTAGTGCATCCATTAAATTGGTAATATTGCCAAAATATTAATTTAAGGCTGTGTGTGTACAAATGTAACGCAGCACTTAGTAGAGGAGAAAATATGCCAATGCTAGATATAGTTCTGGCATTGATCAAGTAAAGGTTCATCTTCATAGCAATAGAAAAAGTTCATGGCACTCACCCTCTCTGTGTTCGTCAGACAAAGTTCTTTATAACAAAAAACCAACAAAGGAACATAGTGCAGGATGTTGAAAGCAGGCAGATGCACAGGAGTAAAACAGGAGTTGAAGCTGTTTCACGCTATGTGCGCATTATGAAGACTGAGGAAGCGCATATAGCAAGTTAAGAAAAATTTCTAGCCCTTAGACCACTGTTTTATATCTTAAAGTGTACCTTACATTTGAAAAAAACAGACATTTCAAAAGTTTTTATCAGTTGGGGTCTGAGTGTTTAGACCCCAACCGATCACAAGAATTAGCTGGAAGAAGACCACGCTTAGCGTGTCCTGTCCTGGCTCTGTGTCATATGACCTGAACGCACTCATAAGGTAACAAACAATGTAACTGTGCACACCATGGGTGTTAGCATCGTGCTCCGGCCACACACGCCGTCTGCGAGCGCTTTGTCCCTGCTGTCGGCGGGGCTGGGATTCGTATCATGGGACGCCAGCATGCGAGTCCCAGTCTGTCACTTACCATGCTCCTCTGACTCCTCCCCTGCTGCTTCTTAGCTCTGGCGCGGGTGTCCCCGTCCCCTAGGGCGCACACGCGCCGGAGCTCTGAAATTTAAAGTGCCAGTGTGTTCATAATTATGTTACGCACCTGACACTTGTCTTTATAGTTGTCGCGATTCGGCTGGCAGGAGGTGGATCCTCTGTGCCAGAGAGGGATTGGCGTGGACCGTGCTAGTGGACCGGTTCTAAGTTACTACTGGTATTCACCAGAGCCCGCCGCAAAGCGGGATGGTCTTGCAGCGGCGGTAGTAACCAGGTCGTATCCACTAGCAACGGCTCAACCTCTCTGACTGCTGAAGATAGGCGCGGTACAAGGGAGTAGACAAGAGCAAGGTCGGACGTAGCAGAAGGTCGGGGCAGGCAGCAAGGATCGTAGTCAGGGGCAACGGCAGGAGGTCTGGAACACAGGCTAGGAACACACAAGGAAACGCTTTCACTGGCACAATGGCAACAAGATCCGGCCAGGGAGTGCAGGGGAAGTGAGGTATACATAGGGAGTGCACAGGTGAACACACTAATTAGAACAACTGCGCCAATCAGTGGCGCAGTGGCCCTTTAAATCGCAGAGACCCGGCGCGCGCGCCCTAGGGAGCGGGGCCGCGCGCGCCGGGACAGGACCGACGGAGAGCGAGTCAGGTATGGGAGCCGGGGTGCGCATCGCGAGCGTGCGCCACCCGCATCGCGAATCGCATCCCGGCTGGAGGCGGTATCGCAGCGCACCCGGTCAGTGGATCTGACCGGGGCGCTGCAGTAGCGAGGATGTGGCGAGCGCTCCGGGGAGGAGCGGGGACCCGGAGCGCTCGGCGTAACAGTACCCCCCCCCTTGGGTCTCCCCCTCTTCTTGGAGCCTGAGAACCTGAGGACCAGACTTTTGTCTAGGATGTTGTCCTCAGGTTCCCAGGATCTCTCTTCAGGACCACAGCCCTCCCAATCGACCAAAAAAATTTTTTTCCCTCTGACCGTCTTGGAGGCCAGTATCTCCTTTACGGAGAAGATGTCAGAGGAACCGGAAACAGGAGTGGGAGAAACAAGTTTGGGAGGGAAACGGTTGATGATGAGTGGTTTAAGAAGAGAGACATGAAAGGCATTAGGAATACGAAGAGAAGGAGGAAGAAGAAGTTTGTAAGAGACAGGATTAATTTGGCACAAGATTTTGAAAGGACCAAGATAGCGTGGTCCCAGTTTGTAGCTGGGGACACGGAAGCGGACATATTTAGCGGAGAGCCATACCTTGTCTCCGGGAGAAAAAATGGGGGGGCTCTTCTTTTCTTATCGGCAAACTTTTTCATGCGAGATGAAGCCTGTAAAAGAGATCACGAGTCACTTCATTCACAGCGGGCAAACCAGAGGGCAAGGGAGTAGGGAGGGGGGGAAGAGGGTGACGGCCGTACACCACGAAAAATGGGGATTTAGAAGAAGATTCAGAGACTCTGAAGTTGTACGAGAATTCGGCCCATGGTAGAAGATCTGCCCAGTCATCCTGGCGGGAGGAAACAAAATGCGTAAATAGTCACCCAGGACCTGGTTAATTCTTTCTACTTGCCCATTGGATTGAGGATTATAAGCAGAAGAGAAGTTTAATTTAATCTTGAGTTGTTTACAGAGAGCCCTCCAGAATTTTGACACGAATTGGACGCCTCTATCCGAGACGATCTGCGTGGGCAAACCGTGAAGACGAAAAATGTGTACAAAAAATTGTTTTGCCAACTGAGGCGCTGAAGGAAGACCAGGAAGAGGAATAAAATGTGCCATCTTGGAAAATCGATCAACGACCACCCAAACAACAGTGTTGCCACGGGATGGGGGTAAGTCTGTAATAAAGTCCATACCAATCAGAGACCAAGGCTGTTCGGGGACAGGCAGAGGATGAAGGAGACCAGCAGGCTTCTGGCGAGGAGTCTTATCCCGGGCACAGACAGTACAGGCCCGCACAAAATCAACAACATCCGTCTCCAGAGTCGGCCACCAATAGAAGCGAGAGATGAGTTGCAAAGACTTTTTGATGCCCGCATGGCCAGCGAGGTGGGAGGAGTGACCCCATTTGAGAATCCCGAGACGTTGGCGTGGAGAAACGAAGGTCTTCCCTGGAGGAGTTTGCCTGATGGAGGCTGGAGAAGTGGAGATCAGACAGTCAGGAGGAATGATGTGTTGCGGAGAGACCTCTACTTCCGAAGCATCCGAGGAACGAGAGAGAGCATCGTCCCTAATGTTCTTGTCGGCAGGGCGAAAATGAATTTCAAAGTTAAAACGGGCAAAGAACAAAGACCACCTGGCCTGGCGAGGATTCAGCCGTTGGGCAGACTGGAGATAGGAGAGATTCTTGTGGTCGGTGTAAATGATAACTGGAAATTTTGATCCCTCCAGCAGATGCCTCCATTCCTCAAGTGCCAATTTAATGGCCAGTAGTTCTCGATCCCCGATGGAGTAGTTCCTCTCCGCCGGAGAGAAGGTCCTAGAAAAAAACCCACAAGTAACAGCATGCCCGGAAGAATTTTTTTGTAGAAGGACCGCTCCAGCTCCCACTGAGGAGGCATCAACCTCCAATAGGAAGGGTTTGGATGGGTCAGGTCTGGAGAGCACGGGAGCAGAAGAAAAGGCAGACTTGAGCCGTTTAAATGCGTCTTCCGCTTGAGGAGACCAGGACTTAGGATTGGCATTCTTCTTGGTTAAAGCCACGATAGGAGCCACAATAGTGGAAAAATGAGGAATAATTGGCGAACCCCAAAAAACGTTGGATAGCACGGAGTCCGGAGGGGCGTGGCCAATCTAAGACGGCAGAGAGTTTATCTGGGTCCATTTGTAGTCCCTGGCCAGAAACCAAGTATCCTAGGAAAGGAAGAGATTGACATTCAAACAGACATTTCTCCATTTTGGCATAAAGTTGATTGTCTCGAAGTCTCTGAAGAACCATGCGGACATGCTGGCGGTGTTCCTCTAAGTTGGCAGAAAAAATCAGAATATCGTCCAGATACACAACAACACAGGAATATAAGAGATCACGAAAAATTTCATTAACAAAGTCTTGGAAGACGGCAGGGGCGTTGCACAGGCCAAAGGGCATGACCAGATACTCAAAGTGTCCATCTCTAGTGTTAAATGCAGTTTTCCATTCGTCCCCCTCCCTGATGCGGATGAGATTATAAGCACCTCTTAAGTCCAGTTTGGTAAAGATGTGGGCACCTTGAAGGCGATCAAAGAGTTCTGAGATAAGAGGTAGGGGGTAGCGGTTCTTTACCGTGATTTTATTAAGTCCGCGGTAATCAATGCAAGGACGTAGGGAGCCATCTTTTTTGGACACAAAGAAAAATCCAGCTCCGGCAGGAGAGGAGGATTTGCGGATAAACCCCTTTTTTAAATTTTCCTGGATGTATTCAGACATAGCAAGAGTCTCTGGGGCGGACAGAGGATAAATTCTGCCCCGGGGTGGAGTAGTGCCCGGGAGGAGGTCAATAGGACAGTTATAAGGCCTGTGAGGAGGTAAAGTCTCAGCTTGTTTTTTGCAAAATACGTCAGCATAGTCCATATAAGCCTTAGGGAGACCGGTTACAGGGGGAACCACAGGGTCACGGCAGGGAGTACTGGGAACCGGTTTAAGACAGTCCTTGAAACAAGAAGTACCCCAGCTCTTGATCTCTCCTGTGGACCAATCAAGGGTTGGGGAATGGCGTTGAAGCCACGGTAGTCCAAGGAGAATTTCGGAAGTGCAATTGGAGAGGACCAAAAACTCAATTTTTTCGTGATGAGGTCCGATGCACATTAGGAGGGGCTCCGTGCGGTAACGTACGGTACAGTCCAATCTTTCATTGTTAACACAATTGATGTAGAGGGGTCTGGCGAGACTGGTCACCGGGATGTTGAACCTGTTGATGAGAGAGGCCAAAATAAAATTTCCTGCAGATCCGGAATCCAAGAAGGCCATGGTAGAGAAGGAGAAGGTAGAGGCAGATATCCGCACAGGCACAGTAAGGCGTGGAGAAGCAGAGTTGACATCAAGAACTGTCTCACCTTTGTGCGGAGTCAGCGTACGTCTTTCCAGGCGGGGAGGACGGATAGGACAATCCTTCAGGAAGTGTTCGGTACCGGCACAGTACAGGCAAAGATTCTCCATGCGGCGTCGTGTCCTCTCTTGAGGTGTCAAGCGAGACCGGTCAACTTGCATAGCCTCCACGGCGGAAGGCACAGGAACGGATTGCAGAGGACCAGAGGAGAGAGGAGCCGGGGAGAAAAAACGCCTCGTGCGAACAAAGTCCATATCCTGGCGGAGCTCCTGACGCCTTTCGGAAAAACGCATGTCAATGCGAGTGGCTAGATGAATGAGTTCATGCAGGTTAGCAGGAATTTCTCGTGCGGCCAGAACATCTTTAATGTTGCTGGATAGGCCTTTTTTAAAGGTCGCGCAGAGGGCCTCATTATTCCAGGATAATTCGGAAGCAAGAGTACGGAATTGTATGGCGTACTCGCCAACGGAAGAATTACCCTGGACCAGGTTCAGCAGGGCAGTCTCAGCAGAAGAGGCTCGGGCGGGTTCCTCAAAGACACTTCGAATTTCCGAGAAGAAGGAGTGTACAGAGGCAGTGACGGGGTCATTGCGGTCCCAGAGCGGTGTGGCCCATGACAGAGCTTTCCCAGACAGAAGGCTGACTACGAAAGCCACCTTAGACCTTTCAGTAGGAAACTGGTCCAACATCATCTCCAGATGCAGGGAACATTGGGAAAGAAAGCCACGGCAAAACTTAGAGTCCCCATCAAATTTATCCGGCAAGGATAGTCGTAGGCCGGAAGTGGCCACTCGCTGCGGAGGAGGTGCAGGAGCAGGCGGAGGAGATGATTGTTGAAGCTGTGGTAGTAGCTGCTGTAGCATCACGGTCAGTTGAGACAGCTGGTGGCCTTGTTGCGCTATCTGTTGCGACTGCTGGGCGACCACCGTGGTGAGGTCGGCGACAACTGGCAGTGGAACTTCAGCGGGATCCATGGCCGGATCTACTGTCGCGATTCGGCTGGCAGGAGGTGGATCCTCTGTGCCAGAGAGGGATTGGCGTGGACCGTGCTAGTGGACCGGTTCTAAGTTACTACTGGTATTCACCAGAGCCCGCCGCAAAGCGGGATGGTCTTGCAGCGGCGGTAGTAACCAGGTCGTATCCACTAGCAACGGCTCAACCTCTCTGACTGCTGAAGATAGGCGCGGTACAAGGGAGTAGACAAGAGCAAGGTCGGACGTAGCAGAAGGTCGGGGCAGGCAGCAAGGATCGTAGTCAGGGGCAACGGCAGGAGGTCTGGAACACAGGCTAGGAACACACAAGGAAACGCTTTCACTGGCACAATGGCAACAAGATCCGGCGAGGGAGTGCAGGGGAAGTGAGGTATACATAGGGAGTGCACAGGTGAACACACTAATTAGAACAACTGCGCCAATCAGTGGCGCAGTGGCCCTTTAAATCGCAGAGACCCGGCGCGCGCGCGCCCTAGGGAGCGGGGCCGCGCGCGCCGGGACAGGACCGACGGAGAGCGAGTCAGGTACGGGAGCCGGGGTGCGCATCGCGAGCGGGCGCCACCGGCATCGCGAATCGCATCCCGGCTGGAGGCGGTATCGCAGCGCACCCGGTCAGTGGATCTGACCGGGGCGCTGCAGTAGCGAGGATGTGGCGAGCGCTCCGGGGAGGAGCGGGGACCCGGAGCGCTCGGCGTAACAATAGTTCTTGCACCTCCCCCTCTTCCCTGATGGATCTTCAGCGCCACTAGCCTATGATTAAGCATTCCATTTTGCCTGTTTGCCTTATCCGTGTATTTGACTTTGCACCTTTGCCGCCTGCCCTGACCTTCTGCTATGTCTGACTACGCTACTGCCTTATCCTACAGCACCTCGCCTTGCCCATCTACCTGTGTGGTCGAGCCGTGTTGGGGGTAGTGACCTGGTTGTCACCTGCCGCAGCAAGCCCATACTTCCTTTGTGGAGGGCTCTGGTGAAGACCAGGGGCATCTTAGACTCCGGTCCCCGATACGGTCCGAGTCATCAGCCTCACAGGTTAGAGGATCCACATGGGGGCTCATTTAAGGCTGGTAAGGCCAAAAATACTAGTGGATAGTTAATGGCACTCCAATTAGCATTTTCCCAGTTTATTTATGAATATGAAAAAAAGATCTAAATAAAAAATTCAAATAAAAACATCTCAGCAAAATCATATTTTTTTCTCATTAATTGAAATGGGAGAATTCATAAATCCAGTAATTCAGTAAATTCTTCATAGATCTACCAATAAAAATGTTTTGGTGGCCAGACCTTTATCACATTGGTATAATCCAAAATTAAAATACAATGAAGGAAGAAAATAAATTCACCATAATCCCAATGGCCAGAACAGTGTACTGTATGTCATCTCTCATGCAGTGCCAGGAAAGGGCTCATAATGTAAGTCTATGGGGTCGAGAGCGAGAAGAAGAGTATGTGGCACTGCACCTTTCTCCTTGCTTGTTCTTGTTACATCCTGCTTTCCCCAACCACTGTATTGATGCTTTGCTGGGGATCGCCCTTAGCAACGGTTTACAAGTGCAGGATCTCCGCCCCAGCAAAGGTGCACAACTGCACTTTGGGTTGAGTTTCCTGCTATAACCACGATCATGCAAATATAAGCCGACATGTCTTTGCTTAAGGCTTATACTAATGCACCCTTTTATCTTGCTGTGTAGCATTAGGGTTTCACCTGTGAGGCCTGCTATAAATGAACCAACCAGGGGTGGGGCTTGTAGCTTGTCTCCTCCCTCTCATTGTATGTGTGCCTAGTCCACACTGGAGGTAACTGAGGAGCAGTCTGCAAGTCGGACCTATGGCTGCCGTAATTTAGTTCCTGGTTTTATTTATCTGGCCAGGTAGGTTAGTTGATAGGTCCCTTGGCGTGGTGTGCGGGCTCAAGTGTGTCCTTCATATAAGGATATACTGGCTAATGTCTCAATTTTACATCAGTTTTGATGGTTAGCTAATGTCATTGTTCACATTAACCACAGCAGTGAAACCACATTGTGATCCATAGGTGCAGGTCCTCCACTCCAACGTAGGTGCACAACTGCACTTGGGGTTGAGTACCTTGTATCACCTTAGATCACGTCAATGTATTTGTTTGTATTGATGCTTCCTCTTTACACATTTGTGATGTAACAGTACAGGATATGCATTTCACAGTCCTATCAGCTTGAGTTCCTGCACGTCCCCAGGGCTCCCCTGCAGTGAACCCCCATAATGTAATTTGTTGTACATTGAATATAAAGGACCTTTGATATGGTCACATGGTTACTGATCACATGATAATAGTTGTCACATGTTAAAGTCACATGTTTAGTTACCCAGAGAGCACCAGGTGACCAGATGACCCGAAGCTAGCCTATGGGCTCTTTGCACAGCCCCCCTTTATAATGAAGGGAGGAGCTGCAATCTCTATCTCTTTGATCATTCATTGCTCTTAAACCATGAGGTCAATTCCAGTCCAGACGTCTCAGAGCCAGTGTCCAGCACTTCTGGAGGCCTTAAGCTTAAATTACAGCCACAAGTCAGTAAGTCAAGTCATCTCTATCTGCTGTCACTATCTTCAATGAAGTCAAGTCTATTATAGTCAGCGTGGCTGTCCTAAAGTCTGTCAAAGTCACTGCAAGTCCCAGCATGCTGCGAGGTCCCTTGTGTCACTGGTCATCTCTCTGGGATCCTGCCCTAGCTGTAAAGACTGTACCATCTGTCTACCTCAGAAAAGCTACCGTTAACCCTGACCTTGGACTCTTATTTGCCCTGCCCCGTGGCACACCACACATTATTTACTATGATCTCAAATGCTTCATTTACATCATTTAAATATCATGGTTTTCAAGGCAACCGTTAAGTCTGAGGCCCGTACAGTCTTTCTCACCCTCTGTTTGGTACATAAGTCATTGGTGGGCCACATGAATAATAATAAATGCTCAAAAATGTCTATGTTCTTGTTTATTTAGAATAGAGCAAGTGGGAAGAATCTGGTGCCCACATGCTCCATTAACATACACAATTTTAGGTAACAGCAATATGTAGGAAGCCAACGTTGCAATTGAAGTCACAGTTGCATAGGTTCCTATGATAACCACCAGGATTGTGTTAGTGGTTAATAGGATGTCAGGCCTGTGTAAAGCTACTTAGCCCCAATAGCATATGCACAGTGACTGTCAAAGCAAACACTGGAGTCACTTCAATGAAAGTCTTCTGCTGCAAGGAAAACAGAATTACAGCTCCGCAAAGTACACACTTAAAGTGTCATAGACCATGACGTACCAAGAATAAAGTATAGCTAATATGAACTAGCATTTATTAGTAACAACTACTCTTCCCAGTGAGATGGAGGGTATATCTGTGATTGTTCTGTATAACATTCATAGTGCTCTCTTGACATTTTCTTGAACTGACACTTTACCTGGATCATTTTGTAGACCTCATCACTAGAGATGAGCAAATGTTTTAAAAATTAGATTTGGCCGATGCGCCGAATTTTCCCCAAAATGTGTTTCGGTCTGAATTTATTTGCAGCGAATTGCTATTAAAAATGGCTATTTCTGGCCTACAGAGAGCATTAATAGGGGTGTAGAACACTTTGCTTTGCTGTAGCATGCATAGGGTGTATGCTGGGTTAGTGAAATAATACTGTTATTCAGTATGACATACAGATTCTTTTGGAAATGTCCTTCATGCCATGAGAAGGTAGTGACAAGAGTTACCTTCCATTCTGGACTTCTTACCTGGCTTTTATGTATTGCAATTATGTATTTAAATTATATTAAATATTATTTAAAAATGTACAAGTCACGTTTCATAAATTACAAAACATCTTTAAACAAAGTCTGAAAACTACAAGGCACTTATAACAGCGATCTTATAAGTGCTAAACATTGTTACATGATGGGCATTACAGACAGAGCTGTAGCTAGCTCTTTTTGCTCCTGAGGCGAGAACAGAAATTGTGCACCCTCCCCCCCCCCCCCCCCATTTTGGCTTGGGGCATCCCTTGGAAAATGCTCCTGAAGCGAGAACAGGAAATTTTGCCCCCACCCCCCATTTTGGCTTGGGGCATCCCATGGAAAAAAAAAAAATAGCGGGACACCCTTACTGAATAATCAGTTATTCTCTTTTTTTTGGCACAGGACATCATGGAACACAAACATATTAGTATTAGCCTCTTTTCCAGCATTATCCTCCCCTTTTCCCTACAAATTACTCCAGCCTTCCCACAACACACAAGGGGGGGGGGGGGGGGAGATTTATCAAAACCTGTGCAGAGGAAAATTTGGCCAGTTGCCCATAGCAAGCAATCAGCTTGCTTCTTTTATTTTTAACACGTTTAGTTATTCAGAGTAGAAAGAAGTCGCACTCACCCCGTAACTGCGGTATAGCAAATAATGAAGTTTATTCACACCGACAAGTGGAACAATAAAAGCAGTCACACACGTGGGGAGTGAGAGCAGCCGCTCTCTAGATGCGGGGCACACCACCAAAGCTACTAGTTTCGCATCACAGGTCGACGCTTCTTCCGGCCAATAAGGTATACGCCTACCGTCAGAGGTGTAGGTGTATTTGTATCCATGAACAAAGGAAAGGGGCGTGGTGACCGCAACTGTAACACTCACGTTTCTGAAGACAGGAACTCTGGTGTATGTGGATCTGCTGGACCTGTGTGGCAGATGACTCGGACCGTGCCAGGGAACGGAGTCTAACGTGCCGCTGGTCTTCACCAGATCCCGCCGCAAAGCAGGATGGGCTTGCTGCTGCAGGCGACACCCAGGTCGTAACCCCTGGCAACGGCTCGACCACACAGGCGGCTGAGGAGATGCGAAGCACAGAAGGGATGAGACAACTCGTAGTCAGGATAGCTGTAGGTCAGGGCAGGCAGCACAGTAGCGTAGTCGGGACGTAGCAGAAGTTCAGTAGGCAGGCGGCAGAGAAGCAAGGTCAAGGTCACAAGAGCAGGAGATCTGGTACACGGCAGGGCGATACAAAGGAACGCTTTCTCTAGGGCACAACGCAACAAAGATCCGGCAGAGAACTGAGGAGGGTGGAGGAATTTATCAACAAGACAACACAAGGTGGTTACACTAATGAGCGTACTGGCCCTGGACACATGCACTGGAGCAGAGAGGTGGAAGCAGAGGCCGGGGAAACACCCGGAGAGTGACGGACTGGGGCTCGCATGCGGGTGCGTCCAGCAGTGCGAGTCCCAGCCCCGTCGGCAGCAGAAGGTAAGGGGACCATGCGCTCACAGCCAGCGTGTGAGGCTGGAGCGCATAGCGTAACAGTACCCCCCCCTTTGGTCTCCCCCTCCTTTTACGAGAGAGGAAACTCCTGAGAAGGTCACGGTCCATGATATTCTTCTCAGGTTTCCAAGATCTCTCCTCAGGACCGTAACTCTCCCAGTTGACCCAAAAAATTATTTACCTCTCACAGTTTTTTCAGAAAGGATCTGCTTAACTTTGTAGACATCTGATGCGCCGGAGACAGGTGTTGGGGGAGGATTCTTCTGAGAAAACCGGTTTACAACAAGAGTCTTGAGGAGAGAGACGTGGAAGGAATTGGGAATACGTAACATAGCAGGTAGACGGAGTTTGTAGGAAACAGGATTGATCTTTTGTAGAATCTGGAAGGGACCAAGGTAGCGGGACCGAGCTTGTAACAGGGGATCTTGAAGCGGATGTATTTGGATGAAAGCCACACCATGTCACCAGGAGAGAAGGACGGAGGAGGTTTCTACCTTTATCCGCTTGCGCCTTCATGCGTGAAGAAGCCTGGGACAATGACTGTCGGGTCTGTTGCCAGATGGTGGAGAAGTCACGGACTACCTCATCAACAGCAGGCACACACCGGAGGAGACTGGGAGAGGAAGAGGAGGACGGAGATGGAGTCCGTAGACAACAAAAAAGGGAGACGACCTCGTGGACTCGGAATCCTTAAGATTATATGATAATTCAGTCCAGGGGAGAAGGTCGACCCAATCATCTTGGCGAGCTGAAACAAAATGCCGAAGATAAGTCTCAAGGATTTGATTGACCCTTTCCACCTGACCGTTGGACTGAGGGTGGTAGGCCGAGGAGAAGTCCAGATTGATGTCCAGACAGTTACAAAGGGCTCGCCAGAACTTAGAGACAAACTGCACACCTCGATCCGAAACGATATGTTGTGGAAGACCATGTAAACGAAAGACATGCGACAAGAAGTACTTCGCCAGCTGTGGAGCAGAAGGAAGACCTGGTAGAGGAATGAAGTGAGCCATCTTGGAAAACCGATCTACCACGACCCAGATGGCATTGTTATTATGAGAAGGTGGCAGATCGGTGATGAAATCCATGGCGATATGGGACCAGGGAGTCTCTGGAATGGGTAAAGGCTGCAAGAGTCCTGGTCTTTGCCGAGGAGTTTTGTCACGGGCGCAAGTTGCACAGGACGGAACAAAATCAGAAACCTCACGTTCAAGATGGGGCCACCAGTAGTGCCGGGAAATAAGAAGTAGGGTCTTGCGTATTCCAGGATGTCCTGCTGTCAAGGAAGAATGACCCCATTTCAAGACCTTGCGTCTCAATCTGGTGGGCACAAAGGATTTTCCCGTAGGAATTTTCTGAATCTCGGCAGGAGCGGCAGGAATCAAACGGTCAGGAGGAATAATGTGCCTAGGCGTGGAGTCCAAACCAACGACGTCAGAGGACCTCGAGAGTGCATCAGCCCTGATGTTCTTGTCTGCAGGACGGAAGTGAATGAAGAAGTTGAAACGGGAAAAGAACAGGGACCATCTTGCCTGGCGGGGGTTCAAACGCTGAGCAGATTGAAGGTATAGAAGATTCTTATGATCGGAGTAGATGCTGACCGGATGAAAAGAACCTTCCAGTAAATGTTGCCATTCCTCCAAAGCCAGCTTAATAGCGAGGAGTTCACGATCTCCAATGGAGTAATTCCTCTCAGCAGGAGAGAAAGTCTTGGAGAAAAACCCACAAGTTACACTCTTGCCATTGGCGTTTTTCTATGTGAGGACGGATCCCGCTCCAATAGATGAGGCATCAACCTCCAACGCAGAGGGCCTCTCTGGATCAGGTCTTGTAAGCACGTGAGCAGAGGCAAATGCAGACTTTAAATGGGAGAAGGCCATGGCTGAAGGTCTTTTGAAGGCCAAGACTTAGGATTGGATGCTTTTTTAGTGAGAGCTACAATAGGAGCAACCAAGGATGAAAAATGTGGGATAAACTGACGATAATAGTTAGCAAATCCCAGAAAGCGTTGAAGCACGTAGGCCCGAGGGACGAGGCCAATACAAAACTGCAGATAACTTATCTGGATCCATCTGCAGGCCCTGATGAGAGACAATGAAGCCAAGAAACGGAAGACTTGACTTTTCGAACAGGCATTTCTCCAATTTGTCGTAGAGATGATTCTTCCGTAGTCTCTGAAAAACCAGACGAACATGAGCATGATGCTCCACTAAGTTGGAAGAGAAGATCAGTATGTCATCAAGGTATACGACAACACATGTGTAAAGAAGATCACGGAAGATATCATTAATGAATTCCTGGAAAACAGCTGGAGCATTGCAGAGACCAATTGGCATAACAAGATACTCAAAATGTCCATCACGAGTATTGAAGGCCGTTTTCCATTCATCTCCCTTGCGGATACGAATGAGATTATACGCACCACGTAAGTCCAGCTGAGAGAAGACCTTGGCACCACTTAAACGGTCAAAAAGTTCTGAGATAAGAGGTAAAGGGTAACGGTTCTTGACCGTGATTTTGTTAAGTCCCCTGTAGTCAATGCATGGACGGAGTGAGCCATCCTTCTTCCCTACAAAGAAGAAACCTGCTCCTGCTGGAGAAGAGGACTTACGGATAAATCCCTTTTGGAGATTCTCCTGGATATACTCAGCCATGGCTTTGGTCTCAGGAACTGAAAGAGGATATATCCTCCCACGAGGAGGAGTGGTACCAGGCAGAAGATCAATAGGGCAGTCGTAAGGAGGATGTGGAGGCAGAGACTCAGCCTGTTTCTTGCAGAAGACATCCGAGAAATCTTGGTATGTTGGCAGCAGGCCAGGTAAAGGTGGAGGACGAGAAACAACTTTACGCAGAGCAGATTGGAGGCAAAAATGTTGACAGGATTGTCCCCAGCGAATGATTTCTCCAGTTCTCCAATCCAGTTGCGGGGAATGGCGTTGCAGCCAAGGAAGACCAATAAGAATCTCAGAAGTACAGTGTGGCAGAACATAGAATTCAATCTTCTCTTTATGCGATACTCCCACTTGCATGACGAGAGATTCAGTACGGAAGTTAACCTTACAGTCCAGATTTTGTCCATTTACAGAGGAGATGAACAAGGGCTTGGCAAGCCGAGTAAGAGGAAGATGATACTTGTGGACTAAAGCTGCATCAATAAAGTCACCTGCACATCCGGAGTCCAAAAATGCAGTTGCGCTGAAGGAAGACTTGGCTTAAGCGAAGACTTGTACAGGAATAGTTAAGCGTGGAGAGGTAGTATTCACACCCAGGGATGCCTCTCCCACATACCCTAGGTGCGGACGAACAGTACAGTGCTTGAGAAAGTGCTCCGGGCTAGCACAGTGCAAACACAAATTCTCGTTGCATCATCGTGACCTCTCCTGCTGCGTAAGACGAGGACGATCTCCTTGTATAACCTCATTGGCAAGAGGCGCAAGAGACAGAAGAGGAGAACATTGGGACACAGGTGTCAAGCGGGCAGATTCCCTCTCAAAGCGCAATTCCTCCTGTCTTTCGGCAAAACGCACATCAATGTGTGTGGCCAAGTGGATAAGTTCAGACAAAGAAGATGGGGGATCTCGTGCAGCAAGGGCATCTTTAATCCTGCTTGACAGTCCTTTTTTAAATGTGGCACACAAGGCCTTTTCATTCTAGGGAAGTTCAGAGGCTAGAATGCGGAACTGAACCGCGTAGTCACCAACGGTAGAATCTCCTTGACATAGATTCAACAACGCCGTCTCAGCTGAAGAGGCACGTGCGAGTTCCTCAAAGACACTGCGTCATTCGGCCAAGAATGCCGACAAATAGAAGGATTCTGGATCACCACGGTCCCAAAGGGGTGTAGCCCAAGCCAGGGCTTTTCCAGAAATTAGACTAATGACAAAGGCCACCTTACTACGTTCAGTCAGAAACCGTTCAGACATGAGCTCCAAATGCATGGAGCACTGTGTAACAAAGCCTCTGCACGACTTGGAATCCCCATCATACTTGGAAGGCATAGGCAGGTGCAGCTGGGAGCCAGGAGAGACTGCAGGAGCTGGAGGAGGGAGTGGGCCAGATTTTGGTACCTGCTGCTGTTGCAAGGCCAAAAGCTGTTGTATCATGGCTGCAAGTTGAGAAAATTGCTGCGCCTGTTGGGACAACTACTGTGAGTGACGTATCACAACGGAGGAAAGATCTGCAACTTCAGGCAGGGGTTCCTCAGCGGGATCCATGGCCGGATCTTACTGTAACACTCACGTTTCTGAAGACAGGAACTCCGGTGTATGTGGATCTGCTGGACCTGTGTGGCAGATGACTCGGACCGTGCCAGGGAACGGAGTCTAACGTGCCGCTGGTCTTCACCAGATCCCGCCGCAAAGCAGGATGGGCTTGCTGCTGCAGGCGACACCCACGTCGTAACCCCTGGCAACGGCTTGACCACACAGGCGGCTGAGGAGATGCGAAGCACAGAAGGGATGAGACAACTCGTAGTCAGGATAGCTGTAGGTCAGGGCAGGCAGCACAGTAGCGTAGTCGAGATGTAGCAGCAGTGGTGTACCAAGGGGGGGGGGGGGGGTCGGGCGGCCCGCCCCGGGTGCCACTCTCAAGGGGGGTGCCAGGGGCGGACTGACCCGCCACCGCAACTACTGAGGATCTGGGACACTCGTCCCAGATCTCCAGCAGACAGCGCTACATTCTCCTGTAAGCGCGATATACGCACATACAGGAGAAGGCATCCGCTCTGTGTGAGCCGCATCTGCAGCTTACACAGAGGAGACGTGACCTCCGCCCCCACGCAGTACAGGCGCCGATGATGTCACTCATCCGGTGCATGTACTGTGGAGGGGAGAAGACGCGGGCCCTGCAGCTGAGGAGATCGCTGCGTGGGATATCAGGTGAGCATCCTTTATTTATTTTATTAACCCTGCCTATACCTATGGGGAAGGGGGGGTGCTCTGTATATACCTATGGGGAAGGGAGGGAGTGGGGGGTGCTCTGTATATACCTATGGGAAAGGGAGGGAGAGGGGGGGGGTGCTCTGTATATACCTATGGGAAAAGGAGGGAGAGGGGAGGTGCTCTGTATATACCTATGGGAAAGGGAGGGAGAGGAAGGGAGGGAGAGGGGGGTGCTCTGTATATACCTATGGGAAAGGGAGGGAGAGGGGGGGTGCTCTGTATATACCTATGGGAAAGGGAGGGAGAGGGGGGGTGCTCTGTATATACCTATGGGAAAGGGAGGGAGAGGGGGGTGCTCTGTATATACCTATGGGAAAGGGAGGGAGGGGGGGTGCTCTGTATATACCTATGGGAAAGGGAGGGAGAGGGGGGTGCTCTGCATATACCTATGGGAAAGGGAGGGAGGGGGGGTGCTCTGTATATACCTATGGGAAAGGGAGGGAGAGAGGGGGGGTGCTCTGATTATACCTATGGGAAAGGGAGGGAGAGGGGGGGGTGCTCTGTATATACCTATGGGAAAGGGAGGGAGAGGGGGGGTGCTCTGTATATACCTATGGGAAAGGGAGGGAGAGGGGGGTGTTCTGTATATACCTATGGGAAAGGGAGGGAGAGGGGGGGTGCTCTGTATATACCTATGGGAAAGGGAGGGAGAGGGGGGGTGTAGCTCTGCATATACCTATGGGAAAGGGAGGGAGAGGGTGGGTGTAGCTCTGCATATACCTATGGGAAAGGGAGGGAGAGGGGGGTGTAGCTCTGCATATACCTATGGGAAAGGGAGGGAGAGGGGGTGATCTGCATATACCTATGAGAAAGGGAGGGAGAGAGAGGGGGTGCTCTGTATATACCTATGGGAAAGGGAGGGAGGGAGGGGGGGCTCTGTATATACCTATGGGAAAGAGAGGGAGGGGGGGTGCTCTGCATATACCTATGGGAAAGAGAGGGAGGGGGGGTGCTCTGCATATACCTATGGGAAAGGGAGGGAGAGGGGGGTGCTCTGCATATACCTATGGGAAAGAGAGGGGGTGTAGCTCTGCATATACCTATGGGGAAGGGGGGGGGTGTAGCTCTGAATATACCTATGGGAAAAAGGGGGGTGTAACTCTGCATATACCTATGGGAAAGAGGGGGGGTGTAGCGTAGCTCTGCATATACCTATGGGAAAGAGAGGGGGTGTAACTCTGCATATACCTATGGGAAAGGGAGGGAGAGAGGGGGAGTGCTCTGTATATACCTATGGGAAAGGGAGGGAGAGGGGGGTGCTCTGCATATACCTATGGGAAAGGGAGGGAGAGAGGGGGGGTGCTCTGTATATATGTATGGGAAAGGGAGGGAGAGGGAGGGTGCTCTGTATATACCTATGGGAAAGGGAGGGATAGGGGGGGGGGTGATCTGCATATACCTATGGGGAAGGGAGGGAGAGGGGGGGGTGTAGCTCTGCATATACCTATGGGAAAGGGAGGGAGAGGGGGTGTAGCTCTGCATATACCTATGGGAAAGGGAGGAAGAGGGGGGGTGCTCTGCATATACCTATGGGAAAGGGGGGAGAGGGGGGGTAACCCTGCATATACCTATGGGGAAAAGGGGGGGTGTAGCTCTGCATATACCTATGGGAAAGAGGGGGGGTGTAGCTCTGCATATACCTATGGGGAAGAGGGGGGGGGTGTAGCTCTGAATATACCTATGGAAAAGAGGGGGGTGTAACTCTGCATATACCTATGGGAAAGAGGGGGGTGTAGCGCAGCTCTGCATATACCTATGGGAAAGAGAGGGGGTGTAACTCTGCATATACCTATGGGAAAGAGGGGGGGGTGTAACTCTGCATATACCTATGAGAAAGAGGGGGTTACCTGGCTACCTATATACCTGCCCTTTTACTGTGCAGGACACCAAGGAGGGCATTATTACAGTTTGTGGGCCTATAGATGGGCAGATTGTGTGTAGGAGGGGAGGGCACTAAAAAATGCAGAGTCTGACATGTTTTTCCTGCAGATGTTAAGAGATCCACATGGCGGTCTTATCCGGACGGAGAAGAAAAGGAAAGAGGATACCTCTGATCAGAAAAGACGTAATTGTGAGTCCCAAAATGTAACTGTAATCGCTTATATGGTGTACACATCCTGTGTATAGCTGATATCTACCGCCATATGGTCCTGTATATAATCACTTATATTGTATACAGATTCTATATAGTATACTGGTCTGTGTATAGTGGTTTTATTCAGTACAGTATGGCGGCATTATTCAGTTATTGTGTGGTGGTATATATTTACTCCTTGTATACCAGTATTATTGGTCATTGAAATTTACCTACTTTAAAGTGTTTCTTACATACAGTATTTATCGGCATATAACACACACTTTTAAAACTTAAATTTAAGGCAAAAAGCCTGCCTGCGAGTTATACGCCGATAAGTCTTCTGGTCACTGATTTAAAGTGGCCGCAGCCGCATCTGCTTGTTAAGTATTAACAGCACGGCCGCGGTCACTTTAAATCAGTCACCAGTGGCGTCTCCTCCCCGCTCTGTGACTTGTTTTCTCCCACACTATCCACAGGTACTGGTGTGGTGGATAGTGTGGGAGACGCTGATTAAAATGAGCCCTACCTTGTCCGGATCTGCCCTACCTTTTAATCAGCATCTCCCGCACTATCCTCTGCCGGCTTCTCTGTGCGGCATCACTGACATCACTTTTCATTTCCTGTAGTCGCCGCTGAAAAGTGACATCCCTCATGCCGCACAGAGAAGCCGGTAGAGGACGTAACTCATCTGCTTCACTGACCCCGCAGCCAGCAAGACAGCCGAAGCGCAGACAAGTAAGGAAAGGGGAAGACTGGTCTTCAACCTGCGGACCTCCAGATGTTGCAAAACTACAACTCCCAGCATGCCCGGACAGCAGTTGGCTGTCCGGGCATGCTTGGAGTTGTAGTTTTGCAACATCTGGAGGTCCGCAGGTTGAAGACCACTGGATGCCATAGGAGGAATATGATGGGGGGGGGGGGGGTGATGAGACGGGGAAATGATAAGGGGGGGAATGATGGGGGGATGATAAGACGGGGAAATGATGAGGGGGGGGGAATGATGGGGGATGAGACAGGGGGAAATGATGAGGGGGGGATGATGAGGGGGGAATGATGAGGGACATAATGAGACAGGGTGGGGACATGATGAGAAAGGGTGGGGGGATGATGAGGGGGGAATGATGAGGGACATGATGAGACAGGGTGGGAGGATGATGAGGGGGAATGATTGGGGACATGATGAGACAGGGTGGGGGGATGATGAGGGGGGAATGATGAGGGACATGATGAGACAGGTTGGGGGGATGATGAGATAGGGTGGGGGGATGATGAGGGGGGAATGATGGGGACATGATGAGAACGGGTGGGGGATGATGAGACAGGGTGGGGGGATGATGAGGGGGGAATGATGCGGGACATGATGAGACAGGGTGGGGGACGATGAGACAGGATGGGGGGGATGATGAGGGGGGAATGATGGGGACATGATGAGACAGGGTGGGGGATGATGAGACAGGGTAGGGGGATGATGAGGGGGGAATGATGCGAGACATGATGAGACGGGGGGAAATGATGGTGGGGGAGGTACTAAATGCTTAATGTCTGTATGGCTAGTGGTGGTCTATGACAGGGGGAAATGATGAGACAAGGGGGGATGATGAGACATGGGGGGTGGCGATGAGAGGGGTAAATGTGGCAAAGGGACTGATAAAAGGGAAGGAATGATGTGGCACTGGAGGGGACGGGACCAAACAGGTGCAGAAGAAAATGAAGTTGGGGGGATGATGTGGCACTTAGTCCAAGTCATTTATTATACATTTTATTTTTTTTACTTAAATCTCCATGTTAAAATGGGGGTGCGTGTTATATGCCAGTGCGTGTTATACACCGATAAATACGGTATATAAATTAAAATTTATTGTGTGTGGGATTTGGGTGGAATAGGAGCGTGGCAGAAGATTGACGAGCTGCAGAGCCTAGCAGGGGCCCTTGCCTTTTTTTTGGTCCGGGGGCCCCGAGTGTTGTCAGTCCGCCCCTGGGGGGAGAGGGCGTAATTAAGGGGGGGGGGGTGCTTGTGTGTGTGTGTGTGTGTGGGGGGGGGGGGGGTGCCAAACAAAGGGTCCGCCCCGGGTGCCAAATGCTCTAGGTATGCCCCTGCGTAGCAGAAGTTCAGTAGGCAGGCGGCAGAGAAGCAAGGTCAAGGTCACAAGAGCAGGAGATCTGGTACACGGCAGGGCAATACAAAGGAACGCTTTCTCTAGGGCACAAGGCAACAAAGATCCGGCAGAGAACTGAGGAGGGTGGAGGAATTTATCAACAAGACACAGATGGTTACACTAATGAGCGCACTGGCCCTTTAAATCTTAAAGCTCCGGCGCGCGCACGCCCTAAGGGACGGGGACACGTGCGCCGGAGCAGAGAGGTGGAAGCAGAGGCAGGGGAAACACCCGGAGAGTGACAGACTGGGGCTCGCATGCGGTGCGTCCCGCAGTGCGAGTCCCAGCCCCGTCGGCAGCAGAAGGTAAGGGGACCATGCACTCACGGCCAGCGTGTGAGGCTGGAGCGCATAGCGTAACAGCAACATTAATAAAAGTGCAGTAGTTAACACCAAATCCAACTGAAACATAGTAATTCAAAGGATAGTACAAAATAACCATCTGATCTGGTAGCAGATACACAAAAAGGCTGACAGATCTTGTCTGTCATTCATACCTGTTGGCCCCATAGCATTTAGCCGTATGATCCAGAACACCTCCCTGCGTAGCAAGAAGGTGTGTTTATCTGTGCAAACAGGTACGCTCTCAATACTCTTTAATCCGGCAAACATGAGCCCCCTGCTCCCACCGCCATGACATTCAGTCATATGAGTGATGAAGCAAGGGGACCCCTTGCCTGTCCGGAGAGAATAGAGATGCTCCCTTACACGTGTACATAATTGTCGTTTAGTTTTACCTACATAGTATCTTCTACAAGGGCATATTAGACAGTAGTGTTGAGTGGCATAGGCCATATTCGAATTCGCGAATATTCGTCATATATTCGCTAAATTCGCATATTCATAATATGCGGAAATTTGCACGCCAGTCTCACATAGTAGTATTAGAGCCTCCTTTACACCACACAAGCTGGAAGCAGAGAGGGGTGATCACTGTGATGTGTACTGTGAAAAAAAAACAAAAAACGAATATTCGTTATTACGAATATATAGTGCTATATTCGCGAATATTCGTGAATTTGCGAATATGCGATATTCGCAAATAAAATTTGCATTGCGAATATTCGTGAGCAACACTAATAGACAGTACACAATGTAAGTTGACTTACAGGTGATCAATTGGTTGACAAAATGTTAACACCCCCAACTATAAAATTTCTTTAAGACAAGTTAAATTGGCAAAATTTGCAATTCTTGCAAGGGAAATTTCCCTTTGGTGTGACTTTCTTCAACCAATGATCATCTCCATCCTAACACTTTTTGTTATGTTTTTTAATTACATCTCCAATTGTGGTGGATTTTCTAAATGTTACAATCGGCTTTTCTTTTGCTTCCTCACTCAATTCTTCATCATTTTCAAAATAATACCAGTTGTCAATAATACTCTTTTTTATTATTTGATTGATGGGTGAGTTAGCAAAGGAAAATACAATGCGTTTGTTATTTTTCTGGTGCTTTTTCTTTTTCTTTGGGATTAGTAGATCTTCTCTGTCTCTCATTTCTGTTTTTTTTATTTATTTTTAACAAGGCCTTTGCAAAATGAAATAAGAAATCTGATTGGTTGCTATGGGCAACTGGGCAACTGGGCAACTTACCCAATGTTTCCAGTCTCACTCAAATGCCTCCAGCCCCCCTCCCCCTCCCCGAAACACACACAATGCCTCCTGCATTACCCCACACAGTGACAGAGGGGTGTACATGGGAGACAGGGGCGTACATGGGTGACAGAGGGGCATGCAGGGGGTGACAGAGGGGTGAAAGAAGGGTGGGGGTGCACTACCTGAAGCTGAGTAGGCCTCTGCCAGCGCTGTCCTTGCTCCTTCCCTCCATCCACATCATTCTGCTGAGAGACCAGGGAGAATCCAGAGTCCAGAGCTGTTCCACAGGAGAGGGAGGATACATGAGAATTGGACTACAGCATCACCCGTCCCGGCACTTTACACGGACTTCCCTCCCACCTGGCCTGCACGCCTGTGACTCACAGGTGTGCAGGTCTGGGCAGAAAAATCAAAAATTATTAGCGCCATATTTCCCACCAGAGTGTCCTGGCACCCTGGTTGGGAATCAAAGCCTCAGTGTAATGTGTGCTGGACTCCCCTTGCGCTCAACAGCATACCTGAGGCGATCGCCTCACTCGACTCATCAGAGCTACAGCCCTGATTACAGAACACACAAGTGCAAAAAACAGGGAGGCAGTTTAAGTTGTAGAAATTTCTGCAACAGTCCATTCCATAAACTTGAGTGAGGGGAACTCTGAGGACAATGCGCTCCAGTACGCTTAAAACAGTATTTGTCTATAACACAAAAGAGTACACCACTTCGATGGATGTATGTGGTATGCACTTATGAGGGGAGGACAATGCGCTCCAGTATGCTTAAAACAGTATTTGTGTGCAACACCAGCTGATGTGTACTTTTGGCTGATCTTTTACAGTCTCTAGGCCCTTAAGACTTTAACAGGAACAAAATAATACACCACTTAGATGTATGTATGTGGTAAGCACTTATGAGGGGAGGACAATGCGCTCCAGTACGCTTAAAAAAGTATTTGTGCACAACACCAGCCGGTGTGTACTTTTGCCTGGCCTTTCGCAGTATCTAGGCCCTTAAAGAGTACCTGTCATCAACAAAAACTTTTAATATGTGGTTCATAATCATTAATGAAGAGATATTGTAATATATCTTAATTAAAAAATATTAATATTTATACCAGATTTTTCATTTTATACTTTTGGCCACTAGGGGTCACTCTTCTATGCCTGGTCTGCAAGCAGCATCCTATGCTTTTCATAGTAAGTGTACAGCTTTTAGGACTAATGCTGAAGGGCTCTAGTCCTTCCACCGGAAGTTCAGTACTGTGAGCTACTGTTACGCCGAGCGCTCCGGGTCCCCGCTCCTCCCCGGAGCGCTCGCTTCACTCTCGCTACCGCAGCGCTCCGGGCAGCTCCACTGACCCGGTGCGCTGCGATACCGTCTCCAGCCGGGATGCGATTCGCGATGCGGGTGGCGCCCGCTCGCGATGCGCATCCCGGCTCCCGTACCTGACTCGCTCTCCGTCTGTCCTGTCCCGCCGCGCGCGGCCCCGCTCCCTAGGGCGCGCGCGCGCCGGGTCTCTGCGATTTAAAGGGCCACTGCGCCGCTGATTGGCGCAGTGGTTCCAATTAGTGTGTTCACCTGTGCACTCCCTATTTATACCTCACTTCCCCTTCACTCCCTCGCCGGATCTTGTTGCCATTGTGCCAGTGAAAGCGTTTCTTTGTGTGTTCCTAGCCTGTGTTCCAGACCTCCTGCCGTTGCCCCTGACTACGATCCTTGCTGCCTGCCCCGACCTTCAGCTACGTCCGACCTTGCTTCTGTCTACTCCCTTGTACCGCGCCTATCTTCAGCAGCCAGAGAGGTTGAGCCGTTGCTAGTGGATACGACCTGGTCACTACCGCCGCAGCAAGACCATCCCGCTTTGCGGCGGGCTCTGGTGAAAACCAGTAGTGACTTAGAACCGGTCCACTAGCACGGTCCACGCCAATCCCTCTCTGGCACAGAGGATCCACCTCCTGCCAGCCGGCATCGTGACAGTAGATCCGGCCATGGATCCCGCTGAAGTACCTCTGCCAGATGTCGCTGACCTCACTACGGTGGTCGCCCAGCACTCACAACAGATAGCGCAACAAGGCCACGAGCTGTCTCAACTGACCGTGATGCTACAGCAGCTACTACCACAGCTTCAGCAATCATCTCCTCCGCCAGCTCCTGCACCTCCTCCGCAGCGAGTGGCCGCCTCAGGCCTACGATTATCCTTGCCGGATAAATTTGATGG
Organism: Hyla sarda; assembly: GCF_029499605.1. NCBI lineage: Eukaryota > Metazoa > Chordata > Amphibia > Anura > Hylidae > Hyla > Hyla sarda. Next base: position 376,754,744 of record NC_079190.1, on the reverse strand, counting down.
GGACTCTAAGTTTTGCCGTGGCTTTCTTTCACAATGTTCCCTGCACCTGGAGATGATGTCGGACCAGTTTCCTACTGAAAGGTCTAAGGTGGCTTTCGTAGTCAGCCTTCTGTCTGGAAAAGCTCTGTCATGGGCCACACCGCTCTGGGACCGCAATGACCCTGTCACTGCCTCTGTACACTCCTTCTTCTCGGAATTTCGTAGTGTCTTTGAGGAACCTGCCCGAGCCTCTTCTGCTGAGACTGCCCTGTTGAACCTGGTCCAGGGTAATTCTTCCGTTGGCGAGTACGCTGTACAATTCGGTACTCTTGCTTCAGAACTATCCTGGAATAATGAGGCCCTCTGTGCGACCTTTAAAAAAGGCCTATCCAGCAACATTAAAGATGTTCTGGCCGCACGAGAAATCCCTGCTAATCTACATGAACTCATTCACCTTGCCACTCGCATTGACATGCGTTTTTCCGAAAGGCGTCAGGAGCTCCGCCAGGATATGGACTTTGTTCGCACGAGGCGTTTTTTCTCCCCGGCTCCTCTCTCCTCTGGTCCTCTGCAATCCGTTCCTGGGCCTCCCGCCGTGGAGGCTATGCAAGTTGACCGGTCTCGCCTGACACCTCAAGAGAGGACACGACGCCGCATGGAGAATCTCTGCCTGTACTGTGCCAGTACCGAACACTTCCTGAAGGATTGTCCTATCCGTCCTCCCCGCCTGGAAAGACGTACGCTGACTCCGCACAAAGGTGAAACAGTCCTTGAAGTCAACTCCGCTTCTCCACGTCTTACTGTGCCTGTGCGGATATCTGCCTCTACCTTCTCCTTCTCCACTAAGGCCTTCTTGGACTCCGGATCTGCAGGAAACTTTATTTTGGCCTCTCTCATCAACAGGTTCAACATCCCAGTGACCAGTCTCGCCAGACCTCTCTACATCAATTGCGTTAACAATGAAAGATTGGACTGTGCCGTGCGTTACCGCACGGAACCCCTCCTAATGTGCATTGGACCTCACCACGAAAAAATTGAGTTTTTGGTCCTCTCCAATTGCACTTCCGAAATTCTCCTTGGACTACCCTGGCTTCGACACCATTCCCCAACCCTGGATTGGTCCACTGGGGAGATCAAGAGTTGGGGTCCCTCTTGTTCCAAGGACTGCCTTAAACCGGTTCCCAGTACTCCTTGCCGTGACCCTGTGGTTCCCCCTGTAACCGGTCTCCCTAAGGCCTATATGGACTTTGCGGATGTTTTTTGCAAAAAACAAGCTGAGACTTTACCTCCTCATAGGCCTTATGACTGTCCTATTGACCTCCTCCGGGGACTACTCCACCCCGGGGCAGAATTTATCCTCTCTCTGTCCCAGAGACTCTTGCTATGTCTGAGTATATCCAGGAAAATTTAAAGAAGGGCTTTATCCGCAAATCCTCCTCTCCTGCCGGAGCCGGATTTTTCTTTGTGTCCAAAAAAGATGGCTCCCTACGTCCTTGCATTGACTACCGCGGTCTTAATAAAATCACTGTAAAAAACCGCTACCCCCTACCTCTCATCTCTGAACTCTTTGATCGTCTCCAAGGTGCCCACATCTTTACCAAATTGGACTTAAGAGGTGCCTATAATCTCATCCGCATCAGAGAGGGGGATGAATGGAAAACGGCATTTAACACTAGAGATGGACACTTTGAGTATCTGGTCATGCCCTTTGGCCTGTGCAACGCCCCTGCTGTCTTCCAAGACTTTGTTAATGAAATTTTTCGTGATCTCTTATATTCCTGTGTTGTTGTATATCTGGACGATATCCTGATTTTTTCTGCCAACTTAGAAGAACACCGCCAGCATGTCCGCATGGTTCTTCAGAGACTTCGTGACAATCAACTTTATGCCAAAATGGAGAAATGTCAGTTTGAATGTCAATCTCTTCCTTTCCTAGGATACTTGGTCTCTGGCCAGGGACTACAAATGGATCCAGACAAACTCTCTGCCGTCTTAGATTGGCCACGCCCCTCCGGACTCCGTGCTATCCAACGTTTTTTGGGGTTCGCCAATTATTACAGACAATTTATTCCACATTTTTCCACCATTGTGGCTCCTATTGTGGCTTTAACCAAAAAGAATGCCAAACCTAAATCATGGCCTCCTCAAGCGGAAGACGCCTTTAAACAGCTCAAGTCTGCCTTTTCTTCGGCTCCCGTGCTCTCCAGACCTGACCCATCTAAACCCTTCCTATTGGAGGTTGATGCCTCCTCTGTAGGAGCTGGAGCGGTCCTTCTACAAAAAAATTCTTCCGGGCATGCTGTTACTTGTGGTTTTTTTTCTAGGACCTTCTCTCCGGCTGAGAGGAACTACTCCATCGGGGACCGAGAGCTTCTAGCCATTAAACTAGCACTTGAGGAATGGAGGCATCTGTTGGAGGGATCAAGATTTCCCGTTATTATTTACACCGATCACAAGAACCTCTCCTATCTCCAGTCTGCCCAACGGCTGAATCCTCGCCAGGCCAGGTGGTCTCTGTTCTTTGCCCGATTTAATTTTGAAATTCACTTTCGGCCTGCCGATAAGAACATTAGGGCCGATGCTCTCTCTCGTTCCTCGGATGCCTCGGAAGTAGAGCTCTCTCCGCAACACATCATTCCCCCTGACTGCCTGATCTCCACTTCTCCAGCCTCCATCAGGCAAACTCCTCCAGGGAAGACCTTCGTTTCTCCACGCCAACGCCTCGGAATCCTCAAATGGGGTCACTCCTCCCATCTCGCAGGTCATGCGGGCATCAAAAAATCCTTGCAACTCATCTCTCGTTTCTATTGGTGGCCGACTCTGGAGACGGATGTTGTGGATTTTGTACGTGCCTGCACTGTCTGTGCCTGGGATAAGACTCCTCGCCAGAAGCCCGCTGGTCTTCTTCATCCTCTGCCTGTCCCCGAACAGCCTTGGTCTCTGATTGGTATGGACTTTATTACAGACTTACCCCCATCCCGTGGCAACACTGTTGTTTGGGTGGTCGTTGATCGATTCTCCAAGATGGCACATTTCATCCCTCTTCCTGGTCTTCCTTCGGCGCCTCAGTTGGCAAAACAATTTTTTGTACACATTTTTCGTCTTCACGGGTTGCCCACGCAGATCGTCTCGGATAGAGGCGTCCAATTCGTGTCAAAATTCTGGAGGGCTCTCTGTTAACAACTCAAGATTAAATTAAACTTTTCCTCTGCATATCACCCTCAATCCAATGGGCAAGTGTAAAGAATTAACCAGGTCCTGGGTGATTATTTATGCCATTTTGTTTCCTCCCGCCAGGATGACTGGGCAGATCTTCTACCATGGGCCGAATTCTCGTATAACTTCAGAGTCTCTGAATCTTCCTCCAAATCCCCATTTTTTGTGGTGTACGGCCGTCACCCTCTTCCCCCCCTCCCTACTCCCTTGCCTTCTGGTTTGCCCGCTGTAGATGAAGTGACTCGTGATCTTTCCACCATATGGAAAGAGACCCAAAATTCTCTTTTACAGGCTTCATCTCGCATGAAAAAGTTTGCCGATAAGAAAAGAAGAGCTTCCCCCATTTTTGCTCCCGGAGACAAGGTATGGCTCTCCGCTAAATATGTCCGCTTTCGTGTCCCCAGTTACAAACTGGGTCCACGCTATCTTGGTCCTTTCAAAGTCTTGTGCCAAATTAATCCTGTCTCTTACAAACTTCTTCTTCCTCCTTCTCTCCGTATTCCTAATGCCTTTCATGTCTCTCTTCTTAAACCACTCATCATCAACCGTTTCTCTCCCAAGTTAGTTTCTCCCACTCCTGTCTCCGGTTCTTCTGACGTCTTCTCAGTGAAAGAGATACTGGCCTCCAAGACGGTCAGAGGAAAAAGGTTCTTTTTGGTGGATTGGGAGGGCTGTGGACCTGAAGAGAGATCCTGGGAACCTGAGGACAACATCCTAGACAAAAGTCTGCTCCTCAGGTTCCCAGGCTCTAAGAAGAGGGGGAGACCCAAGGGGGGGGGGGGGTACTGTTACGCTGAGCGCTCCGGGTCCCCGCTCCTCCCCGGAGCGCTCGCTTCACTCTCGCTACCGCAGCGCTCCGGGCAGCTCCACTGACCCGGTGCGCTGCGATACCGTCTCCAGCCGGGATGCGATTCGCGATGCGGGTGGCGCCCGCTCGCGATGCGCATCCCGGCTCCCGTACCTGACTCGCTCTCCGTCTGTCCTGTCCCGGCGCGCGCGGCCCCGCTCCCTAGGGCGCGCGCGCGCCGGGTCTCTGCGATTTAAAGGGCCACTGCGCCGCTGATTGGCGCAGTGGTTCCAATTAGTGTGTTCACCTGTGCACTCCCTATTTATACCTCACTTCCCCTTCACTCCCTCGCCGGATCTTGTTGCCATTGTGCCAGTGAAAGCGTTTCTTTGTGTGTTCCTAGCCTGTGTTCCAGACCTCCTGCCGTTGCCCCTGACTACGATCCTTGCTGCCTGCCCCGACCTTCAGCTACGTCCGACCTTGCTTCTGTCTACTCCCTTGTACCGCGCCTATCTTCAGCAGCCAGAGAGGTTGAGCCGTTGCTAGTGGATACGACCTGGTCACTACCGCCGCAGCAAGACCATCCCGCTTTGCGGCGGGCTCTGGTGAAAACCAGTAGTGACTTAGAACCGGTCCACTAGCACGGTCCACGCCAATCCCTCTCTGGCACAGAGGATCCACCTCCTGCCAGCCGGCATCGTGACAGCTACAAGCCTACACATGCCTCTCATATAACAGCCAGTCACCTCCCCCTCCCCCCTGCTCTGTGTTCTCCCTGCCCCTCACCACACGTTATCTTATACATTGTATCATCTCACTGCACTCCCTGCTCTGTGCCCCCCCTGACATTCATCTTAATCACTGCCTCTGTAATTGCTCCCTCAGCCCCTGGTTCTCAGCATTGACTTTTTAGTGCAGAGAGACACAGGAGAGAGAGAGAGAGAGACAGGCTGCCGTCCCTTCCCTGTACTTAGTCTGTATGCACATTGCAGAGCAGTGTTTCCCAACCAGGGTGCCTCCAGCTGTTGCAAAACTACAACTCCCAGCATGTCTGGACAGCTGTTGGCTGTCTGGGCATGCTGGGAGTTGTAGTTTTGCAACAGCTGGAGGTGCCCTGGTTGGGAAACACTGCTGCAGAGGGAGAGCAGCATACAGGAAGACTGGCAGAAGCAGAGTCCCAGCCAAGCTTCATGTGACATCATACCTGCTGGGACCCGCCTCCTTCCACCCCTCAGAAAGACAGTGTTCGTGAGCTAATGAAGAGGGATAAAAAAAGGTATTTCCACAGCGTTTTAAACCTCAATAAACACAGGGATAGGCTTAGTTAGAGAAGGGGACAGATGGGAAGGGGGATCAGGGAAAGTTTAGATGATGACAGGTACTCTTTAAGACTTTAACAGGAACAAAATAGTACACCATTTAGATGTGCGTATGTGGTATGTGTTACGCCGAGCGCTCCGGGACCCCGCTCCTCCCCGGAGCGCTCGCCACATCCTCGCTACTGCAGCGCCCCGGTCAGATCCACTGACCGGGTGCGCTGCGATACCGCCTCCAGCCGGGATGCGATTCGCGATGCGGGTGGTGCCCGCTCGCGATGCGCACCCCGGCTCCCGTACCTGACTCGCTCTCCGTCGGTCCTGTCCCGGCGCGCGCGGCCCCGCTCCCTAGGGCGCGCGCGCCGGGTCTCTGCGATTTAAAGGGCCACTGCGCCACTTATTGGCGCAGTTGTTCTAATTAGTGTGTTCACCTGTGCTCTCCCTATGTATACCTCACTTCCCCTGCACTCCCTGGCCGGATCTTGTTGCCATTGTGCCAGTGAAAGCGTTTCCTTGTGTGTTCCTAGCCTGTGTTCCAGACCTCCTGCCGTTGCCCCTGACTACGATCCTTGCTGCCTGCCCCGACCTTCTGCTACGTCCGACCTTGCTCTTGTCTACTCCCTTGTACCGCGCCTATCTTCAGCAGTCAGAGAGGTTGAGCCGTTGCTAGTGGATACGACCTGGTTACTACCGCCGCTGCAAGACCATCCCGCTTTGCGGCGGGCTCTGGTGAATACCAGTAGTAACTTAGAACCGGTCCACTAGCACGGTCCACGCCAATCCCTCTCTGGCACAGAGGATCCACCTCCTGCCAGCCGAATCGTGACAGTAGATCCGGCCATGGATCCCGCTGAAGTTCCACTGCCAGTTGTCGCCGACCTCACCACGGTGGTCGCCCAGCAGTCGCAACAGATAGCGCAACAAGGCCACCAGCTGTCTCAACTGACCGTGATGCTACAGCAGCTACTACCACAGCTTCAACAATCATCTCCTCCACCTGCTCCTGCACCTCCTCCGCAGCGAGTGGCCGCTTCCGGCCTACGACTATCCTTGCCGGATAAATTTGATGGGGACTCTAAGTTTTGCCGTGGCTTTCTTTCACAATGTTCCCTGCACTTGGAGATGATGTCGGACCAGTTTCCTACTGAAAGGTCTAAGGTGGCTTTCGTAGTCAGCCTTCTGTCTGGGAAAGCTCTGTCATGGGCCACACCGCTCTGGGACCGCAATGACCCCGTCACTGCCTCTGTACACTCCTTCTTCTCGGAAATTCGAAGTGTCTTTGAGGAACCTGCCTGAGCCTCTTCTGCTGAGACTGCCCTGCTGAACCTGGTCCAGGGTAATTCTTCCGTTGGCGAGTACGCCATACAATTCCGTACTCTTGCTTCCGAATTATCCTGGAATAATGAGGCCCTCTGCGCGACCTTTAAAAAAGGCCTATCCAGCAACATTAAAGATGTTCTGGCCGCACGAGAAATTCCTGCTAACCTGCATGAACTCATTCATCTAGCCACTCGCATTGACATGCGTTTTTCCGAAAGGCGTCAGGAGCTCCGCCAGGATATGGACTTTGTTCGCACGAGGCGTTTTTTCTCCCCGGCTCCTCTCTCCTCTGGTCCTCTGCAATCCGTTCCTGTGCCTTCCGCCGTGGAGGCTATGCAAGTTGACCGGTCTCGCTTGACACCTCAAGAGAGGACACAACGCCGCATGGAGAATCTTTGCCTGTACTGTGCCGGTACCGAACACTTCCTGAAGGATTGTCCTATCCGTCCTCCCCGCCTGGAAAGACGTACGCTGACTCCGCACAAAGGTGAGACAGTTCTTGATGTCAACTCTGCTTCTCCACGCCTTACTGTGCCTGTGCGGATATCTGCCTCTACCTTCTCCTTCTCTACCATGGCCTTCTTGGATTCCGGATCTGCAGGAAATTTTATTTTGGCCTCTCTCATCAACAGGTTCAACATCCCGGTGACCAGTCTCGCCAGACCCCTCTACATCAATTGTGTTAACAATGAAAGATTGGACTGTACCGTACGTTACCGCACGGAGCCCCTCCTAATGTGCATCGGACCTCATCACTAAAAAATTGAGTTTTTGGTCCTCTCCAATTGCACTTCCGAAATTCTCCTTGGAATACCGTGGCTTCAACGCCATTCCCCAACCCTTGATTGGTCCACAGGAGAGATCAAGAGCTGGGGTACTTCTTGTTTCAAGGACTGTCTTAAACCGGTTCCCAGTACTCCCTGCCGTGACCCTGTGGTTCCCCCTGTAACCGGTCTCCCTAAGGCTTATATGGACTATGCTGACGTATTTTGCAAAAAACAAGCTGAGACTTTACCTCCTCACAGGCCTTATGACTGTCCTATTGACCTCCTCCCGGGTCTACTCCACCCCGGGGCAGAATTTATCCTCTGTCCGCCCCAGAGACTCTTGCTATGTCTGAATACATCCAGGAAAATTTAAAAAAGGGGTTTATCCGCAAATCCTCCTCTCCTGCCGGAGCTGGATTTTTCTTTGTGTCCAAAAAAGATCGCTCCCTACGTCCTTGCATTGATTACCGCGGACTTAATAAAATCACGGTAAAGAACCGCTACCCCCTACCTCTTATCTCAGAACTCTTTGATCGCCTTCAAGGTGCCCACATCTTTACCAAACTGGACTTAAGAGGTGCTTATAATCTCATCCGCATCAGGGAGGGGGACGAATGGAAAACTGCATTTAACACTAGAGATGGACACTTTGAGTATCTGGTCATGCCCTTTGGCCTGTGCAACGCCCCTGCCGTCTTCCAAGACTTTGTTAATGAAATTTTTCGTGATCTCTTATATTCCTGTGTTGTTGTGTATCTGGACGATATTCTGATTTTTTCTGCCAACTTAGAGGAACACCGCCAGCATGTCCGCATGGTTCTTCAGAGACTTCGAGACAATCAACTTTATGCCAAAATGGAGAAATGTCTGTTTGAATGTCAATCTCTTCCTTTCCTAGGATACTTGGTTTCTGGCCAGGGACTACAAATGGACCCAGATAAACTCTCTGCCGTCTTAGATTGGCCACGCCCCTCCGGACTCCGTGCTATCCAACGTTTTTTGGGGTTCGCCAATTATTACAGACAATTTATTCCTAATTTTTCCACTATTGTGGCTCCTATCGTGGCTTTAACCAAGAAGAATGCCAATCCTAAGTCCTGGTCTCCTCAAGCGGAAGACGCATTTAAACGGCTCAAGTCTGCCTTTTCTTCTGCTCCCGTGCTCTCCAGACCTGACCCATCTAAACCCTTCCTATTGGAGGTTGATGCCTCCTCAGTGGGAGCTGGAGCGGTCCATCTACAAAAAAATTCTTCCGGGCATGCTGTTACTTGTGGTTTTTTTCTAGGACCTTCTCTCCGGCGGAGAGGAACTACTCCATCGGGGATCGAGAACTACTGGCCATTAAATTGGCACTTGAGGAATGGAGGCATCTGCTGGAGGGATCAAAATTTGCAGTTATCATTTACACCGACCACAAGAATCTCTCCTATCTCCAGTCTGCCCAACGGCTGAATCCTCGCCAGGCCAGGTGGTCTTTGTTCTTTGCCCGTTTTAACTTTGAAATTCATTTTCGCCCTGCCGACAAGAACATTAGGGCCGATGCTCTCTCTCGTTCCTCGGATGCTTTGGAAGTAGAGGTCTCTCCGCAACACATCATTCCTCCTGACTGTCTGATCTCCACTTCTCCAGCCTCCATCAGGCAAACTCCTCCAGGGAAGACCTTCGTTTCTCCACGCCAACGTCTCGGGATTCTCAAATGGGGTCACTCCTCCCACCTCGCTGGCCATGCGGGCATCAAAAAGTCTTTGCAACTCATCTCTCGCTTCTATTGGTGGCCGACTCTGGAGACGGATGTTGTTGATTTTGTGCGGGCCTGTACTGTCTGTGCCCGGGATAAGACTCCTCGCCAGAAGCCTGCTGGTCTCCTTCATCCTCTGCCTGTCCCCGAACAGCCTTGGTCTCTGATTGGTATGGACTTTATTACAGACTTACCCCCATCCCGTGGCAACACTGTTGTTTTTTTTTTTTGCAATATATTTTTATTCAACATTTTCAGAATAACACAAAAACATATCAGAAATATCACGATCCCCATCTGGGAAAATAACGGACCGCGATCCAACATACAATACAATAACTGTCTTAAAAATGACAAATACTGAGGTGCTGTAGTGAAGTGATGCAGGATTCCCTCTCTCCCCAAGGATTCAATAAGCTTAATCCTTACAGTCTAAACTGAATCAGGAAGCTGTAATGCCCCCAGCGTCCCTTTCAATGATTCCGTAAGGTACCATGTGGTGTGTCTAAAAGGATATACAATGTCGGCTACCTCCCGGGGATTATAGTGTGTAACAATGAACGGTGTCCACTTTTCGAAGAAACGTGCCGTGCCAGAGTTGCAATGGCGTTCAGCATCCAATCTGTCTACCCCTAAAAAGAACTTCAATTGAGTTATCAATAATTGCAGGTCCGGTACCCGGTCCTCCAACCACCGGAGAAACAAGCATCGGAGAGCAACCAGCAAGACCACATGTATTATTTTAGGGATCCTCTGGATCCCCGTCCGATCCTCCTCCGGAGGACGAAGCTGGTGAAATATAAGGGTCTGAACCTTAAAAGGAAGACTTACCCGCCAGTGGTCTCTGATGTAGGAGCAGATCGAGCGCCAGTAGCCAGCCGAGTGAGCACAGTCCCAGATCCCGTGAAAAAGATTTGTCATAGGTGTAAGACATTTGGGGCAGTGTGTTATACGCTCAGGGAAACAAGGCGACGGTGGGATATTAAAGCCGTACAAGGCTGCGTGGGAAACTTTAAAATAGGTCTCCCTCCATCGTTCATTGATAACCTGTTTACAAACCGCTTCCCATCCCGTAAGTATAGTCTCATGAATGTCTGGGTCCCCAGTCCATCTCTCCCATGTGGTAAACAGGCGTTTTGGGTCGAATTTTAAAAGTCTCCCCCGTAAAGCTAGGTATAATTGGGAAATGGAAGTCTTCCTCGGACCATCCCCTACTATGTCATCAAAAGAGTGGACAGGGGCTTCCACTGTCAGGTTCCTAAGTCGGGTCGAACAAAAGGAGTATAATTGATTTGCATAGATCAATTGAGTTTGGGGTAAAGAGAATTTTGTTACCATCTCTGCAGGTGAAAGCCATGACCTTCGATCCTCGTCCCACAAATCACTAGCCCTCAAAACCCCCTCCCTCTCCCAAAGAGCAAGCCAGGTAGATGAAGTCCCTTGAGAGAATTCAGGGTGTCCTCTGAGTGGCATTCGCTTGGACAACAAGTGCGATAGGCCAAAAGTCTTACGGAGTTCCTTCCATGTAATAATGGTATCCCTAAGGACCTGCGAGCTCTTGACCTGCGGGGGTAGCTTAGTGTAGGAAGTATGTAGTAGGGCTGTCAATGACCACGGTGCCGCCAGCTCTCGCTCAATCAATAGGTTAGAGAAGTATGATGAATCATGCAACCAATCCATCACATTGCGGAACAAGCATACCAAGTTGTAACCCCTCACATTGGGAAGGTTGACCCCCCCTTCCATCCTACACAGCATCAACTTTTTAAGCGCAATTCTGGGTCTCTTCCCATGCCATATGAATTTAGTGAATGCTGCGTTGAGTGTCCTGACATCTACGTGCTTCAGCAATATTGGGAGTGTCTGCAGAGGGTAAAGTAGCCTGGGAAAACTTATCATCTTCACCAGATGACAACGTCCCATAAAGGACAGCGGAAGGTCTTTCCACCGTGCCAACTCGTCCACTATCTTCTTAATCACCGTTGGGGTACTGGTGTTGTGTAGGTAGGTACACTGTCTATGTCTTCCAGCCTGTGCTCTGTGAGTGGGGAAGTTCTCTGGGAATGCTTATCCACTGTGCTTTAATTGCACATCTTTACTTTCCTTTCCCCTTTCTCCTGACCACTCGCTGGAGGCTATATATGCAGTGACCTTCTTTTCTAGGTTAGGTTTGCTTTGTGGTGCAATTCTTTATAGGACTGTGATGTATAACTTATAATTATTGTTATACTGGTGGCTCTACTGTATAGTTAAGAATAACTATGTCATATTTTGCACCTCTGTAGCCATACTAACCAATAATATATTACCTGCCTTATCAACTCCTTTTTTGTCTGGCTATACTGTCCCTTTTAATTGCTTTTACTAAATGATGTTCTCAATAAAGTTTTCTATTTGTGTATAAAATTGGTGTTCCAGTGTGTATATAGGATTTATTTTTAGTCATCAACACACTCGACTTTAAATATACTGGTATTATTTTGCCCTTTCTTTGGATTTACTATTGATTTCCTGTATCTTTACAGAAGGTTTGTCCATCATGGACTTTCGGGCTAAGGAAGCTTCTTGGTTGGAGCAGGCTAATCTTTTATTCTCTGGGACAGCGATAGCCAGTAATGATCCGGATCAGTGCAATATTAGAGAACTGAAACAATCTCTAAGGAATCTATCACACCGACAGATGAAGACCTGGTGGAACCGGGCCTCTTTGGAGAACTATCTACATAAACATCTAATACCTCGAGGATTACGAGTACAGATTTTTCCCTCTTTTGGCCTTGACCAAGAAGTCTATGTTAAGAAGTGGGAAGAGGCATGCAATACTTGCTCCAGGACACTCATGATGATCATCATGGAACATAATACACAGGTACTCATGGAGCTAGGTATACAAATTGAGAAGACAGAGACAGATATTGCTGCCATCCTGCCAAATAATGACTACCCATCATTCAAGCAAGACTTGGAGGAATCCCAAACTATCTGGGAAAAACAAATTAAGGCTACAAAATCAAAAAAATTCTTAAGAGACTCTAATGATTTCTCTAATAACAAGGTGTATAAGTGGAAACGGGGCCCAGTGGAGAGACGACAAAGATCACCTTCAGTCTCATCATCCGTTTCCACAGGAGTGGAATCTGTGGCGTCATCCAGGTCCTCTGCGAGAAATGCACAATATGACGGGAGACGACGCAACTACCGCAACAAAGCAAACACAAGAAATGAAAGGCAGGAGAGAGTCAACACCAGGAGCAACGACACTAACCGTAAGGTAATTAACCTGTCTAAACATACCTTAACTCCCGAACAGGAACAGGTCCTAAGCTTAGGTTTAACTTTCTCACCAGCTGCCTCTTTTGATTGCTTCACAGCGGTAAAAGATCTACAATTATTCGCACGGAAATTAATTTTTAAGAAACTGTTTCATCCCTCCCCTATACAAGCACCTTTATCTTCAGCTCAGGCACCAGCATCTCCCAATACGACTGCAGAAACTGAGGCACTACAAGCTCTTCAAGATCTCCTAGAAGAACAGGATACATCAAATACGGGTAAGTTCCCTAAACATGTTCTTACGTCTTCCACTAATTTCCCTCAACTGACAATATGCCCTAGTGTGGATATTTTTGTCAGGCTGGTAACCGCTGAGCTTGAAAAAATTCCCAACAACCGTAAAGGCGACAATCTGACACCCGCACAAAGAAGGGCATTAATGGAGCTGGGTCAAATGGACGACATTGTAATCAAACCCTCGGACAAAGGGGGCAATGTCGTCCTATGGCCTAGATCCATGTATGAACGTGAGGCACAGAGGCAGCTGAGAGATTCTCTTTGTTATAAACGCCTGACATTTAATCCCATGCAAAAATTTACAGAGGAATTGTCGAATATATTGAGTTATGCATTTGAGAGCAACCTCATTACGAAAAAACAACTAGAGAGCTTACTGCCAGAGAACCCTACCACTGCGACATTATATCTTTTACCCAAAATACACAAGCAGTTGGAAAATCCACCTGGGCGTCCAATTGTCTCTGGCAATAATTCTCTTTGTGAACCCATTTGCAGATATGTGGACCACTTTCTAAAACCCCTTGTTGAGTCTCTACCATCTCATGTCAAGGATACCACAGATATCCTAAAAAGAATGGACGATGTTCAATTGGACAACGAAACCCTTCTGGTCACCTGTGATGTGGAAGCTCTGTATACATCAATCAGACACACGGATGGATTGGCGGCAACCCAATTTTACCTAATGATGTCGGATTTAGACCCAGAACTGAGTGAGTTCATTTTACAACTTCTTCAGTTCGCATTAATGCATAACTTCTTTTTGTTCAAGGATGTGGTCTTCCTACAGCTCCAGGGAACGGCGATGGGGGCGGCCTGTGCGCCCTCATACGCCAACCTTTTCCTGGGGCTGTGGGAGAGGACCATATTCATGACTGAACCCGCCCCTCATATTGAAAAAGTTCTACAGTGGGGCCGCTATATAGATGACATTCTCTTTGTCTGGCAGGGCACGGCAGAAGAGTTGTCCACGTTTATGACATATCTGAATACTAATGAACTAAACATAAAATTGACCTATAAATGGGGGAGGTCGAAAATGGAGTTCCTGGATGTATTGTTTGATGTTGACCAAGATGGTTATATCTCAACAGATGTGTATCGCAAAAAAACCTCTACCAATACTCTTCTTCACGCTTCCTCTTCTCACCCCCATGCACTTGTCTCCAATATCCCGACAGGTCAGTTCCTGCGAATCCGACGGATTTGTTCCACGGATGAACACTTTGAAAAACAGGCTAATGATCTATCTCTACGCTTTCAGGAACGGGGATATCAAGAAAGGGATATCACCAGAGGCTATGCACGAGCTAAGGATACACCACGAGGCAATCTGCTTACCCAGTCCAAAAGGAAAAAGGGAAATGACCAGGTAAGATACATATCTACTTACAACACCAGGTGGCGTCAATTACAAAGAGCCCTATGTAAACACTGGTCAATCTTACAAATGGACCCGATACTGTCTCAATATATATCACATAAGCCTTCAATCACTTACCGGAGATCAAGGAGCCTCAGAGATATGCTGGTCCACAGCCATCATAGAGGACAACCAGTGCGGCGATTGTTTGGGTCAAAAGGACCAAAATGGGGCTGCAAACCCTGTGGGGGGTGTGTAGCCTGTCCAAATGTAGAAACCACTAATGAATTTTGGAATTCGAGTACAGACAAGAGATATGTGATTACACACCCTATTACTTGTATTACCACAGGAGTGATCTACTACGCCACCTGTCCTTGTAACATGATTTATGTTGGACTTACCTGCAGAGAATTCCGTCGGAGAATACGGGAACATGTCCTAGGAATTGAAGCAGCCAAGGAGGAAATAGATCTACAGAAGCTAAAAACCATACCCCGCCACTTTCGTCAGTACCATGATTGCAACAGCACCCTCTTCAAGGTGAGAGGCATTGATAGAGTGGTACCTGGACCGAGGGGGGGGAATTGGAGAAAGACTTTGGCACAGAAGGAAACTATGTGGATCTATAAATTGAGAACCACTACTCCTTTTGGCCTCAATGAATATAACAGTTTTGCCCCATATCTGTGATTTTTTGTGATAGTATAATCTTCTACTATCCTTTTTATCAACACTAGTTATTGCTATCTGATCCTCTTTTAGTTTTGTGGTCCTAATTATTTTTAAAAATTTTAAGAATTTTCCCTACCTTTTTTAATTTTTTCTAATTTTTTCTGGTTTCTTTTTCCTTTTCATTATATATACATATACATTTTTTTCACATTTTATAGGGTTTCAAAATTGGTCCCGTATCCAAAAGAGTCTGGAAATTTGAAGAGAGCATTGATGACCATCAGCAGCAAAGCACTTGTCACTTTATTGAGTAGAGCCACCAGTAATCGGGTACTATAGGAATTATTGTTATACATAGTATTGTTGAATAAAATTATTGATATATATTCCTCTGTCTTTGGAGGTGTTGATTAACAGTCGTTTTGTCTGATACACTTCGACATATATACATACAGCCACTAATTATCTAATTTTTATACATAATAAATGTTTATATTGTTCATACACCTTTAGTACACGATAGGCTATGGGGTACATCACTTCTCCCATTTAACACCACTAACACCTAAGTTCGCACATATACTATTTGTATTTACTATATAAACTACTTTTATATATGTCAATCATTCACTATACACCTTAATAAATCACATATCTTCACTTATACACACTTATCACTTAAACCCCCTTTTTTTCGCTTCTATTAGCGAAGAATTCAGTCAGCAACATAGCAACATTAGGTTCATTATCTTGTATGTGTCACCTTTTTTGCACTGTTTTTTTCACTTTTTTCACATTTTCCTTTGCATGTCTCACTTATATTCACTTGCACTTTTGTGGCACTTTTCACTATTTTATTATAATTAATGAAAAACATGAAAAGTATATTTTTTTTTTTTCAAAAAATATTTTTCCCCTGCAATGGGGATTGAACCCCCTATGGGGTTGGTGTGTGTACATGCCTGACCGCTGCACTGCCTCCACTCTATGAGCAGCCTTGATATATCTTGTAGTCTGACACATGCATACATACACGGTGCGCTCCCTCCCGAGCTTTGTCCTCTGTATTTTCTCATTCTCTTTTTCTCTATTTTTTGTTTTTAATGGCGCCTCTCTTCTCCATCTTCCACTACCTGATTATTTCAGGCACGATATGCCTTGATATCCGCTCGTGTCTTTTCGGATCCTAATACCTTTATTCTTGGTGCGCACCGCGCATGCGCGGGTTATTCCCTCTGTCTCGCGGGATGACGATGGTGGACGCACCTTGTCATCGCGCACGCGCGATGCGCACCAAGATGGCGCCAGATACCGGGACCATGTCACCGATCCAGGTGAACTATATTGTAATTATTTACCTATAGATCCCTATTGGCTGGTATGTTGTATATATACCCCCACAAACTAGACTAGGTCATACTCCCTGAGGAAGCCAAACGGCGAAACGACGTTGGGGTACTGGTGTTGTGTAGGTAGGTACACTGTCTATGTCTTCCAGCCTGTGCTCTGTGAGTGGGGAAGTTCTCTGGGAATGCTTATCCACTGTGCTTTAATTGCACATCTTTACTTTCCTTTCCCCTTTCTCCTGACCACTCGCTGGAGGCTATATATGCAGTGACCTTCTTTTCTAGGTTAGGTTTGCTTTGTGGTGCAATTCTTTATAGGACTGTGATGTATAACTTATAATTATTGTTATACTGGTGGCTCTACTGTATAGTTAAGAATAACTATGTCATATTTTGCACCTCTGTAGCCATACTAACCAATAATATATTACCTGCCTTATCAACTCCTTTTTTGTCTGGCTATACGGTCCCTTTTAATTGCTTTTACTAAATGATGTTCTCAATAAAGTTTTCTATTTGTGTATAAAATTGGTGTTCCAGTGTGTATATAGGATTTATTTTTAGTCATCAACACACTCGACTTTAAATATACTGGTATTATTTTGCCCTTTCTTTGGATTTACATCTCTCCCATGTGGTAAACAGGCGTTTTGGGTCGAATTTTAAAAGTCTCCCCCGTAAAGCTAGGTATAATTGGGAAATGGAAGTCTTCCTCGGACCATCCCCTACTATGTCATCAAAAGAGTGGACAGGGGCTTCCACTGTCAGGTTCCTAAGTCGGGTCGAACAAAAGGAGTATAATTGATTTGCATAGATCAATTGAGTTTGGGGTAAAGAGAATTTTGTTACCATCTCTGCAGGTGAAAGCCATGACCTTCGATCCTCGTCCCACAAATCACTAGCCCTCAAAACCCCCTCCCTCTCCCAAAGAGCAAGCCAGGTAGATGAAGTCCCTTGAGAGAATTCAGGGTGTCCTCTGAGTGGCATTCGCTTGGACAACAAGTGCGATAGGCCAAAAGTCTTACGGAGTTCCTTCCATGTAATAATGGTATCCCTAAGGACCTGCGAGCTCTTGACCTGCGGGGGTAGCTTAGTGTAGGAAGTATGTAGTAGGGCTGTCAATGACCACGGTGCCGCCAGCTCTCGCTCAATCAATAGGTTAGAGAAGTATGATGAATCATGCAACCAATCCATCACATTGCGGAACAAGCATACCAAGTTGTAACCCCTCACATTGGGAAGGTTGACCCCCCCTTCCATCCTACACAGCATCAACTTTTTAAGCGCAATTCTGGGTCTCTTCCCATGCCATATGAATTTAGTGAATGCTGCGTTGAGTGTCCTGACATCTACGTGCTTCAGCAATATTGGGAGTGTCTGCAGAGGGTAAAGTAGCCTGGGAAAACTTATCATCTTCACCAGATGACAACGTCCCATAAAGGACAGCGGAAGGTCTTTCCACCGTGCCAACTCGTCCACTATCTTCTTAATCACCGGGGTAAAATTCAACGCATATAGTGTATCCGCGGTTCTCCCTATCCTAATCCCCAGGTAGAGAATGGAAGAAGTGCTATAAGTGATCCCTAAATCCCCAGCCATCCGCTCCCAGTGAGGCGGGCCCTTCCCCAAAGGAAGGAGCACACTTTTGGATGCGTTCACTTTATAGCCCATGAAACCTTCCACCCCGGCTAGAAAAGACAATACCTTGGGAACATCCCGCCCTGGGTCATCCAAGAACATTAGGACATCATCTGCAAACAAGGATATTTTGAGTTCTCTGGAACCCACCGCTATACCCTTGTACGTGT
This sequence comes from Hyla sarda, assembly GCF_029499605.1. Classification (NCBI taxonomy): domain Eukaryota; kingdom Metazoa; phylum Chordata; class Amphibia; order Anura; family Hylidae; genus Hyla; species Hyla sarda. The sequence continues at coordinate 376,736,856 of NC_079190.1, read as the reverse complement.
CCGAAGCGAGCAAAAAGCGCGCCAAGGGTTCAATTGCTAAATCAAACAAAAGGGGCGATAGAGGACACCCCTGTCGTGTCCCTCTATGCAGTTGGATATATGGAGACAAAAAGCCCGGGGCATACACCCTGGCTGCCAGGCCAGAATAGAGGTTTTCCAGGAAACCACTGAACCTCCCTGTGATACCAAAGCGTTCTAGAACCAAATGCAACCAATCCCACCGGACATTATCGAACGCTTTTTCCGCATCTAGAGCGAGCAGTGCAGGGTGGGGCATAACCGCAGGCCTTCTGCCTACACTATCCATGACCGCTAGAACCTTCCGTATGTTCGTGACAGCTGAACGCGTTTTTACAAAACCCACTTGATGATCCCCTATCAACTCGGGCAACAGTATCGCTAACCGGTCCGCTAATATTTTGGTAAGTAATTTAACATCCTGATTAATAAGTGATATTGGACGATAGGAGCCAGGATCTAGCGGATCCTTGCCCGGCTTGGGGAGAACCTTAATGAAGGCTAGTTTTGCTCCCGCCGACAAGTTTCCACCAGACAGGACACCATTAAAGTAAGCCGTCAGGGCAGGAGTGACCTGATCAACTAGGGGTTTATAAAATTCCCCCGGATAACCGTCCGGTCCCGGGGCCTTCCCATTGGCTAGAGATCTGATAGCCCCCCTAACCTCTTCTACTGTGATGGCTATGTTCAGCTCTCGTCGTTGGTCCTCAGACAACTTTGGGAGACTCACTTTGTCCAAAAAGTCCCGGCCCTCTGTACCTGCGTCAGGTGGAGCGGAGTACAAGTCCGCATAGTAAGCACCCAATAGAGCACTTACAGCCTTCGGGTCTCTACTAATTTGGCCCTGGGTGTCCTTCAGAGCAAGCACATGCGCAGATGAATGTGGACCCTTCGCTAGTCTAGCCAGCAAGCGACCTGCCTTGTTTCCCTGTTTAAACAGCTGGAGATCGTAATGTGAGCGATAAATTCGCTCCCTCCTGTCTAACCATAGTTCATAGTCGGCACGTGCTGTCTGCCACGCCAGTTTATTGGGGGGGGTCGAGGAAGATACAAACTTGGAATATGCTGCGGCTAAGCGAGAACTGGCGGCCGCATGTCCCTCTTGCGACTTACGCTTTAACGTGGAATGATAGGCCATTATTTTACCTCTCAGGACTACCTTGGCTGTCTCCCAGAAAAGGGCAGGGTCCCCTTCATGTTGGGCATTGTCAGTTTGAAATTCCAGCCACCACCCCCGAAGAAGATCTTGAAAAGACTCATCCTTCGCTAAATAAGAAGGGAAGCGCCACAAAAAGTCAGTCCCCTTCGGGTGTGATTGCTGAAACTCCAACACTACAGGGGAGTGGTCAGAAATGATCAGGTCAGAGATGTCCGTTACAGTCACCCTAGGGCAAAGGGAAGGACTAATCATGAGGTAATCAATTCGGGACCAGGAATTGTGTGTGTGGGAGTAGTGCGTATACTCACGACCATCGGGATGAAAATGTCTCCAGGCATCCACCAAGCCTGTACTGGACAGAAACGGTTGCAGGACCCTGTCACTCTGTCGGATGGCCACTGGCGTCGATGTCGCCCCTCTCCTGTCCACCAGAGGATCCACCACCGAGTTCAGGTCACCTCCAACCACTACCTGCAGACCTGCTGAACTAGTTAACTCATCTGTTAGGGAACGAAAGAAAGAGGCGTTATCTCCATTCGGTGCATATACATTATAAATAGCATAAGATTGCTCGCCATGTATTAAGGAAATATGGGAAAGACGTCCCGCATCATCATGTGTATGGGAGATCAAATGGTGTTGGAATGCCTTGTGTATCAGAATCAATACACCCGCCTTTCGGTCCACCGCCGGGGAACCATACACACTACCCACCCACAACTTCCTCATTCTAGGGAAATCGGTTGCGGTCAGATGTGTCTCCTGCAAAAGAACCACATCCGGCCTCAAGCGCTTGAGATATCGAAGGATGGACATTCTCTTCTGAGGTGATCTTAGACCCTTCACATTCCACGAAACAATTCTACACATCGTGAATACATTGAGGAAGGGTAACAGTAATGCACAGGGAGACGTAGGGACACAACACAAAAACCCACCCAAGGGAAACTCCCAGGACTATGGGCAGACAGGGGAAGAGCAGGGATCGCCAGCGCAAGCTATCGAAGTACCTCAGCACATGACAAGAGCTCGCAGAAGGGGAGCGCCACAGTAATCCTGAACCTTTCAACTTAGAGTGTGCCCCTGCCTGCGCAGCTCGTAAGAAAAAAACATTTAAATTATAAAAAAAAACATGAAAAAACCATATCTGTAACTCCAACAGTGAGGGAAGCCCTGTGTGGAAAAATGGCAACCCCCTGACTGGATGTGGACTTCACTTTTTTCAGACATGAGAGGAGACAGGAACACCCCTCCCCACACCCACCCGTACACATGACCCCGCCCCACTCCCGAGACATACCCATTAACGATATACATAGAGCCGCCATAGTCCAATCTGTAATAATGGAACAGTCCCCTCAAAATATTATGGCCAATAACTCAAAATCTCAAGTCCCAAGAGTCAAGCACGGGGGATAAGGATGAACAATACCCGTTATACAGTGCAGTCCTATATTCTCAGCCGTGGTAGAAATGAGAGTAGCTTCTATGATGTCATCCTGGATCAGCTGCTCTGCAAGACCGCATGTCCGTGTACTTTATCGGAAGCTGGGGGAAAAGAAAGAAAAAAGAGAGGGGGGGTGCGTGGAAACAATAGCTGTAAGACCGGGATTCAGTCCGGTGACGAGGATCTGCTACTACGGCTTCTGCTCCTCCGTTTTGGAGACTTCTTTCTCTTCCTTCCCTCTGCAGGTGATCGGTCCCTCCCCTCCTTACGACGGGCGGGTCTCTGTGCCAGGGGACCTTGATCTCTTGAGGGGTCCTGGTGGGCAGGTGAATGTCTTGGGTGTCTCTGGTGGTCCGCTAGCACATCTCGCAGTTCCGCCTTGGCTGCTGACGGAGTCTGGTAGGAGCGAAAAGATCCATCCGGCATGTGCACTTTTAATGTGGCTGGGTATTGCAGTTGAAAGCGGCGTTTGGCATTGTATAAGGCAGTGCAAACATTGCTGAAAGCTTTCCTTCTCTTCGCTACATCAGCCGAAAAATCTTCAAATATCAGCATCTTCTTGTTACGGAATGTCAGAGGTGTTGTGCGCTTTCGAAACGCTCTCAGGATGCTAACCTTGTCGTTGTAGTCGAGCAGTTTAAATATTACTTGACGCGGACGGCTATCTACACCCGCCTTGGAAGCAACATTACGGTCAGGCAATTTGCCTATACGGTGTGCCCTCTCCACCCTGCATTTGTGTGGCAGACCCAGCGCCTTAGGTAGATCACTCTCGCAAAAATCTTGAAGGTCCGCAGGAAGGAGCAACTCAGTAACGCCTACCAAACGCAGATTGCTGCGCTGTGAACGGTTCTCTAAATCTTCCAGCTTTCCGCTAACATAGCATAAATCTGTGTCCATTTGGCGCAATTTAGTAGCCAGGCCGCTGTTCTCATCCTCAAGCGCAACAATTCTATGCTCCATCTCGCCAATGCGGCCCTCCTGAGCGCCCAAATCCGTGCGTATCTGCGTTAGGGTGTCACGTATGGTATTTTCTAAAGTTCTCTGTATCGTGGGGGTGATGAGAGAAACTAGCGCTGCGGCCAGTGCCTGTAGATCAGGGTGGGCCGGTAAACCCCCCACAGAGGGTCCTGCGGCCATGGCATCTGAGAGCTGGACCCCCAGACCAGGGGACTCTGCAAGTTGAGAGAACAGGAGTTGGCTACCAGTCACTTCCATTGCAGCAGAAATAGAGGCGCCGTTTGTGGTCTCGTGCTGAGGGGTAGGGGGGCGGGGGGGCCCAGAGGGCGCAGGAGATGCGTGCAATCCAGAGACTGCCGGGCCCTGAGGTCCCTTGTGGACAAATTTATCCATGACTTGGCTGTTATGTCCGTTATGTAGTCACTCCCTAAAGCCAGTGTGGTAATGCCCCGTTGCAATAGCAGCTCAGCAGGGGAAAGGGAAGAATAGTCAGTGGTGGCTCAGAGGGGCCAAGATGGCGCTGAGTGGCGCTGTGTAGGTAACCAGCTGAGTGCACCCGATGAGGGCCCCCTCTACCCGCCCCGGGGCTTGTCCTGACTGCGGGCACCAGTTTTTGTGCTCACCGGGTTTTCCGCAGTCTTCTTCAGGCCGCCCAGCTGTAATCCCGGTCCTCTCTCCGGCGCCCACTATCGCATTCAGCTTCCGGAACTCCGAGATCGCTGCGCTGTCCGGTAAAGCACGGGGAGTGAGATCTCCGCTGCTGGCTGGTCTCCGGAGCCCTCACGGGGGAGCAGGTCCGTGCAGGGATCGCGAGCGGGGCAAAGTCGCCCGGTACTGTGCCGTTCTGGGGTGTGGGGTACAGGAGCTCCGTCCCTCCGCTCCTCACATGGCCGCGCCGGAACCGGAAGTCGCAACACTGTTGTTTGGGTGGTCGTTGATCGATTTTCCAAGATGGCACATTTTATTCCTCTTCCTGGTCTTCCTTCAGCGCCTCAGTTGGAAAAACAATTTTTTGTACACATTTTTCGTCTTCACGGTTTGCCCACGCAGATCGTCTCGGATAGAGGCGTCCAATTCGTGTCAAAATTCTGGAGGGCTCTCTGTAAACAACTCAAGATTAAATTAAACTTCTCTTCTGCTTATCATCCTCAATCCAATGGGCAAGTAGAAAGAATTAACCAGGTCCTGGGTGACTATTTACGGCATTTTGTTTCCTCCCGCCAGGATGACTGGGCAGATCTTCTACCATGGGCCGAATTCTCGTACAACTTCAGAGTCTCTGAATCTTCTTCTAAATCCCCATTTTTCGTGGTGTACGGCCGTCACCCTCTTCCCCCTCCCTACTCCCTTGCCCTCTGGTTTGCCCGCTGTGGATGAAGTGACTCGTGATCTCTTTTACAGGCTTCATCTCGCATGAAAAAGTTTGCCGATAAGAAAAGAAGAGCTCCCCCCATTTTTTCTCCCGGAGACAAGGTATGGCTCTCCGCTAAATATGTCCGCTTCCGTGTCCCCAGCTACAAACTGGGACCACGCTATCTTGGTCCTTTCAAAATCTTGTGCCAAATTAATCCTGTCTCTTACAAACTTCTTCTTCCTCCTTCTCTTCGTATTCCTAATGCCTTTCATGTCTCTCTTCTTAAACCACTCATCATCAACCGTTTCTCTCCCAAACTTGTTTCTCCCACTCCTGTTTCCGGTTCCTCTGACATCTTCTCCGTAAAGGAGATACTGGCCTCCAAGACGGTCAGAGGGAAAAAATTTTTTTTGGTTGATTGGGAGGGCTGTGGTCCTGAAGAGAGATCCTGGGAACCTGAGGACAACATCCTAGACAAAAGTCTGGTCCTCAGGTTCTCAGGCTCCAAGAAGAGGGGGAGACCCAAGGGGGGGGGGGTACTGTTACGCCGAGCGCTCCGGGTCACCGCTCCTCCCCGGAGCGCTCGCCACATCCTCGCTACTGCAGCGCCCCGGTCAGATCCACTGACCGGGTGCGCTGCGATACCGCCTCCAGCCGGGATGCGATTCGCGATGCGGGTGGCGCCCGCTCGCGATGCGCACCCCGGCTCCCGTACCTGACTCGCTCTCCGTCGGTCCTGTCCCTGCGCGCGCGGCCCCGCTCCCTACGGCGCGCGCGCGCCGGGTCTCTGCGATTTAAAGGGCCACTGCGCCACTTATTGGCGCAGTTTTTCTAATTAGTGTGTTCACCTGTGCACTCCCTATGTATACCTCACTTCCCCTGCACTCCCTGGCCGGATCTTGTTGCCATTGTGCCAGTGAAAGCGTTTCCTTGTGTGTTTCTAGCCTGTGTTCCAGACCTCCTGCCGTTGCCCCTGACTACGATCCTTGCTGCCTGCCCCGACCTTCTGCTACGTCCGACCTTGCTCTTGTCTACTCCCTTGTACCGCGCCTATCTTCAGCAGTCAGAGAGGTTGAGCCGTTGCTAGTGGATACGACCTGGTTACTACCGCCGCTGCAAGACCATCCCGCTTTGCGGCGGGCTCTGGTGAATACCAGTAGTAACTTAGAACCGGTCCACTAGCACGGTCCACGCCAATCCCTCTCTGGCACAGAGGATCCACCTCCTGCCAGCCGAATCGTGACAGTATGCACTTATGGGGGGAGGACAATGTGCTCCAGTACGCTTAAAAAAGCATTTGTGTACAACACCAGCCAGTGTGTACTTTTGCCTGGCCTTTCACAGTATCTAGGCCCTTTAAAGGGGTACTCCGTAGGAAAACTTTTTTTTTTTTTTTTTAAATCAACTGGTGCCAGAAAGTTAAACAGATTTGTAAATTATGAAGAAAGCAGGTAGATGTCAGCGATTAAGAAACTTCACCTTTATTGGAACCACGTAAAATCCTCGACATGGAGAGAATTCAGTAAGACAAACATTTAAAATTCCAGGAGTCAGCGCCAAGCATGACGCGTTTCAGGTCATGTGACCTTTCATCAGATGCATGGTGGGAAGCAGAAGGGTGGGGGAATAAATCCCAGTCTCCTAATGGAACAGGTGAGTAAGATTTCTATCCTACGACCCAGGGATTAACCCTATCCATTCCAAAAATAGAGACACCCATCTGCTATACATAACAGGTACAAAATCATAAATCATTAAACACCTATAACCATAGTTACAAAATAAGTGCAAACAATATATATGAAACCTGTATATTTTTTAGGGAGAAAAAGGTTTCCAAAACACTAATAATTATAAATAATAATACAATAGATAATAATATATATATATATAGCATCAATGGCAGCCTAAAAATAGTTAGTAGTGAAGAATGACGTCCGATTTTAAATTTAACCCATGTGGTTGAAATGTGCGCAAAGAGTAAATCTAAAAGATTTCCCTATTGCATAATGATCTGATGCGGTTTCCACCTCTGTCATGTGAACAAACTATCTCAATACCTGAGAAAGAAAAATGGGCTACATTACCATCGTGAACATTTTTAAAATGTTTGGAGACATTTGATGCGTTAGTGTAAGAACTGCTGCCAATGGCTCTAAGATGTTCCTGGATGCCTTTTTTTCAAAGTTCTTTTAGTGCTGCCGATATAGGATACATTGCAGCTATTACAATCTATTTTGTATATTACATGAGTAGATTCGCAATTGATAAATTGTTTAATCGGCACAGAATTCAAATCAGGAATTGAAATCGTAGAAGTCTTGGCAGCATGTGCACACACGACGCATCTAGGTAAACCGCATTTGAAAAACCCATTTAGTTTAATCCATGAACGAGAACCGGCAGTGGAGGCAAGTGGCAAGGCACTCGGAGATAAAAGATTACCTAGATTAGGGGCCCGTCTACTCGAAAAATTTATACCATTTTTTAAATATTTATTAAGGATGGTGTCCTGACATAAGATAGGTAAAAATTTATTGATAATAGATTTAATACTATTAAATTCTAGACTGTAAGTAGTAGTAAAGGTAGGCTTCGATACCGTATTCGAAAATGTTTGATTAGGTCTCGGTATAAGGAGGCTATCTTTAGATTTTTGTAAAACTTTCCATTTGGCTCTGTTCAGACACCAGGGCTGGTAACCTCTCTGACCCAAACGATAAAAGATATTATCCGATTCTATTTGAAAAGATTCATCTGTGGAGCAATTTCTGCGAGCACGAGTCAGTTCACCCACCGGGACGGCTAAAACCGTATGTTTTGGGTGACATGACTCTGCGCGCAGAATGGTGTTACCTGCAGTCGATTTTCTGTATGTGGAAGTGTGAACGCGTCCCTGTCTGCTGTCAAGTAAAATGTCCAGAAATGGAGTGACGGATCTGTGCCAGGTTGATGTAAAAAACAAATTATGAGGATTATTATTAACATAATCAACAAAACAGAAAGCACTGTGTTCGGAGGACGACCAAATTATATGCATGGATGTAGATCTTTATTGTATGCTTAATAAGCGTATCTTAAATGATGAGGTCAAATATACACCTATTACATATAATCCCACCACTTTGTTTTCTTCCAAATTGGAATCGTTACTTAGATATGGTTTATCTTTAGGGGTACTATCACAAAAAGAATTTGATTACATATGGGTTTCTAATCCCATTACACCAATATTTCATTCTTTACCGAATGTTTATATGTAATAGGTGTATATTTGACCTCATCATTTAAGATACGCTTATTAAGCATACAATAAAGATCTACATCCATGCATATAATTTGGTCGTCCTCCGAACACAGTGCTTTCTGTTTTGTTGATTATGTTAATAATAATCCTCATAATTTGTTTTTTACATCAACCTGGCACAGATCCGTCACTCCATTTCTGGACATTTTACTTGACAGCAGACAGGGACGCGTTCACACTTCCACATACAGAAAATCGACTGCAGGTAACACCATTCTGCGCGCAGAGTCATGTCACCCAAAACATACGGTTTTAGCCGTCCCGGTGGGTGAACTGACTCGTGCTCGCAGAAATTGCTCCACAGATGAATCTTTTCAAATAGAATCAAATAATATCTTTTATCATTTGGGTCAGAGAGGTTACCAGCCCTGGTGTCTGAACAGAGCCAAACGGAAAGTTTTACAAAAATCTAGAGATAGCCTCCTTATACCGAGACCTAATCAAACATTTTCGAATATGGTATCGAAGCCTACCTTTACTACTACTTACAGTCTAGAATTTAATAGTATTAACCCCTTAAGGACACATGACGTACTGGAACGTCATGTGTCCACTCCCGATCTATAACGCGGGGCCACGGCGTGGCCCCGCGTCATAGCGGGTCGGGCCCGGCCTCTAACAACGGCCGGGACCCGTGGCTAATAGCGCGCGGCATTGATCGCTGTGCCGCGCGCTATTAACCCTTTAGACGCGGCGTTCAAAGTTGAACGCCGCGTCTAAAGTGAAACCGAAAGCATCCCGGCTAGCTCAGTGGGCTGTTCGGGATAGCCGCGGTGAAATCGCGGCATCCCGAACAGCTGACAGGACAGCGGGAGGGCCCCTACCTGCCTCCTCGCTGTCCGATCGCCGAATGACTGCTCAGTGCCTGAGATCCAGGCATGAGCAGTCATGCGGCAGAATCGTTGATCACTGGTTTCTTATGAGAAACCAGTGATCAACATAGAAGATCAGTGTGTGCAGTGTTATAGGTCCCTATGGGACCTATAACACTGCAAAAAAAAAGTGAAAAAAAAAAGTGAATAAACATCATTTAACTCCTCCCCTATTAAAAGTTTGAATCACCCCCCTTTTCCAATAAAAAAAAAAACACAGTGTAAATAAAAATAAAAATAAACATATGTGGTATCACCGCGTGCGGAAATGTCCGAATTATAAAAATATATCATTAATTAAACCGCTCGGTCAATGGCGTGCGCGCAAAAAAATTCCAAAGTCCAAAATAGTGCATTTTTGGTCACTTTTTATATCATTTAAAAATGAATAAAAAGTGATCAATAAGTCCTATCAATGCAAAAATGGTACCGTTAAAAACTTCAGATCACGGCGCAAAAAATGAGCCCTCATACCGCCCCATACACGGAAAAATAAAAAAGTTATAGGGGTCAGAAAATGACAATTTTAAACGTATTAATTTTCCTGCATGTAGTTATGATTTTTTCCAGAAGTCCGACAAAATCAAACCTATATAAGTAGGGTATCATTTTAATCGTATGGACCTACAGAATACATATCAGGTGTCATTTTTACCGAAAAATGTACTACGTAGAAACGGAAGCCCCCAAAAGTTACAAAACAGCGTTTTTTTTTTCAATTTTGTCGCACAATGATTTTTTTTCCCGCTTCACCATAGATTTTTGGGCAAAATGACTGACGTCATTACAAAGTAGAATTGGTGGCGCAAAAAATAAGCCATCATATGGATTTTTAGGTGTAAATTTGAAAGAGTTATGATTTTTTAAAGGCAAGGAGCAAAAAACGAAAATGCAAAAACGGAAAAACCTCCGGTCCTTAAGGGGTTAAATCTATTATCAATACATTTTTACCTATCTTATGTCAGGACACCATCCTTAATAAATATTTAAAAAATGGTATAAATTTTTCGAGTAGACGGGCCCCTAATCTAGGTAATCTTTTATCTCCAAGTGCTTTGCCACTTGCCTCCACTGCCGGTTCTCGTTCATGGATTAAACTAAATGGGTTTTTCAAATGCGGTTTACCTAGATGCGTCGTGTGTGCACATGCTGCCAAGACTTCTACGATTTCAATTCCTGATTCAAATTCTGTGCCGATTAAACAATTTATCAATTGCGAATCTACTTATGTAATATACAAAATAGATTGTAATAGCTGCAATGTATCCTATATCGGCAGCACTAAAAGAACTTTGAAAAAAGGCATCCAGGAACATCTTAGAGCCATTGGCAGCAGTTCTTACACTAACGCATCAAATGTCTCCAAACATTTTAAAAATGTTCACGATGGTAATGTAGCCCATTTTTCTTTCTCAGGTATTGAGATAGTTTGTTCACATGACAGAGGTGGAAACCGCATCAAATCATTACGCAATAGGGAAATCTTTTGGATTTACTCTTTGCACACATTTCAACCACATGGGTTAAATTTAAAATCGGACGTCATTCTTCACTACTAACTATTTTTAGGTTGCCATTGATGCTTTATATATATTATTATCTATTGTATTATTATTTATAATTATTAGTGTTTTGGCAACCTTTTTCCTCTAAATATACACTTTGTTTCTCCCTAAAAAATATACAGGTTTCATATATATTGTTTGCACTTATTTTGTAACTATGGTTATAGGTGTTTAATGATTTATGATTTTGTACCTGTTATGTATAGCAGATGGGTGTCTCTATTTTTGGAACGGATAGGGTTAATCCCTGGGACGTAGGATAGAAATCTTACTTACCTGTTCCATTAGGAGACTGGGATTTATTCCCCCACCCTTCTGCTTCCCACCATGCATCTGATGAAAGGTCACATGACCTGAAACGCGTCATGCTTGGCGCTGACTCCTGGAATTTTAAATGTTTGTCTTACTGAATTCTCTCCATGTCGATGATTTTACGTGGTTCCAATAAAGGTGAAGTTTCTTAATCGCTGGAATCTACCAGCTTTCTTCATATCCTTGGAGGATTATATTGCCGTGCGGTGGCCGGGTGAGCTGACTATCTTTCTACTTTGCTCTACAGATTTGTAAATTACTTCTATTAAAAAATCTTAATCCTTCCAATACTTATTAGCTGCTGAATACTACAGAGGAAATTATTTTATTTTTGGAACACAGAGCTCTCTGCTGACATCTCTGTCCATTTTAGGAACTGTCCAGAGCACCATATGTTTGCTATGGGGATTTTCTCCTACTTTGGACAGTTCTAATAATGGACAGAGATGTCATCAGAGAGCACTGTGCTCGTGATGTCAGCAAAGAGCTCTGTGTTCCAAAAAAAAAAAAAGAATTTCCTCTGTAGTATTCAGCAGCTATTAAGTACTGGAATTAAGTCCTGTGTAACGCCTATGCAGCATATTTCACTCCACTGTGCAACAGGAAATACTCTGCATATTCTCGGCTGAGCATACAAACAGGGATACCCGGTGGCAGCCGTGTGTGTTCAGTGAGGTTCGGAGTCAGGGTCACGTGTCACAGTCACACTGGCACACGGTCCTGCCTCCAAACCTCACTGAACACACAAGGTTGCCGCTGGGTAGCTTTGTGTTTAACGGAGAAAACGCAGTGTATTTCCTGCTGTGTAGCAGATTTTGCACAGCGTGAAATATGCTGCATAAGAGCTACCTGGGACCATACCCTTAAACAGAAAAAAGGGTACTGCCTGGAGTGTCTGGATGGATTCTGTTAGTAGCCAACACTTGTAATAATGCAGTAGCATAATTATCAAATAATTTATCTAACATAGGAAAAGTAGGACACATAGGCAAAGAGTCATTCAAAGATGTCAAAGCATATGTTTATTTAGCTGAAAAATAGCAAAAGGGGCAAAACACATCTTCTAAAAAAAAGTCCATCTACTAACAATATATATATATATTTATATATTTACTGAAATGTTCATATACATTAATGATTAAATATTCTTGACAACAGTTCATGTGCATTGAAAGGATAGGTGAGAATGATAATGAGAATCTTCTGGATTACATATAGCGTATATGTGAGCAGCAGATAGGCATCACCAGTTGTTGGCTTATACGTATGTTTGCTATCTATGTACAGCACTGATAATTCCAACAAACACTAAGGCACTCAAAACATCTTCATTACATATATAGCAGTGATCAACATTTAGGCCCAGATTTACAAGGCAAAAATCCTCTTATATGCTAATGGTTTTGCATTGCTACATGAACTAGTTTTATTCAATTTCCAAATTCTATCAGAGCAAAGTTCCATGCTAAAGTATTTCAACTAAGCTTCCCTTTTAGTGATACGATTACATAAATTGCCACAGAAATCTTGGTAAACGTTGGTATATTTTAATTGTAAAAAGAAAATTTGAAGAGCAAATCCATTCACTTCACAAGTACTGGTTTCCAGTACAGACATTAAAGGGGTACTCCGCCCCTAGACATCTTATCCCCTATCTAAAGGATAAAGGATAAGATGTCTGATCGCGGGGGTCCTGCCACTGGGGACCCCCGCAAACTCAGCTGCGGCACCCCGAAGATCTGGTGCAAGGAGCGAACTTCGCTCCGTGCCGGATGACTGGTGATGCAGGGTGGAGGCTCGTGACATCATGGCCACTCCTCCTCAATGCAAGTCTATGGGAGGGGGCATGACGTCCGTCACGCCAACTCCCTTAGACATGCATTGAGGGGGCTCGGTCATGATGAGCGCTGCACTCGATGCTCTAAATTACCGCCGGGTGCAGCAGGGATCAGACATCTTATCCCCTAACCTTTGGATTGGGGATAATATCTGTCTAGGGGCAGAGTACCCCTTTAATGGCATAGTTGATAGGATATACCATCTATACCATAAGTGTGTGACTGGAAGGAGTTTATGGCTGTGACCTCCACTGATCACTAGAACAAAACCGAAGAAACACATGGAAAGTGACATGTCAGTCTGGAAGCCCCACCTGAATTTTCTGAAAGCAGAATGGTTAACTATTTGCTCCCACTGATCAGACTATTATGGCATATCTTGGATGTATGTACTGAGAAGCCTCCTTTTATATGTGATTTTTTTTTATTTATATTTTTTTATCGCTCCCATCATGGATTACAGATTTAAAAGCCTGGGAAGTTCTGTGCTCAATATCGCCTCTCAGAGTAATGGAATTTATATGATTGGTCAGGAGCATATGGGAAGGGAAGTCACACTGCTCTGAGCATATTTCTGGTTCAAAAAAGGTGACCCATGCATAGGAGCATCTGAACCAACACAGAAAGGAGAATTTCCCCTTTCTAAACAGAGTTGAGTTTAGTCAAAATAATTAATACAAAAGTACTAACATTTGACATAATAATAATGGACTCTTGAATATGAAGGGGTTTTGTCATAATGACAACTTATCATCTATCTATAGTGCTGACCCCACTGATCTCTAGATATAGGTGAAGTACAAGGCTGTGCGTTTTTCTCCCCGGCTTGCCGTTTGATCCAACTAATTCCAGGAGATCGGCTCCATAGACTTTTAATGACTAATAACATGGCGTCCGAAATGCGTCATTCGTGCTTTTAATATCTTCTACTTTTCATCTCTATTTTGTATGCTGAAGAAATAAAGAAATAAACTATTTAAGGACTACTATCTTGAAAGCTGGATCTCCTTTCGTGATTTTGTTTCTGGCGTCCTTCAGCTGTCCGAGCACCGAGGTGGGGCGTACCATTACACATATGTGGTTAGCTGAACATTTCCCTCTCTGCTATAATGGAGCCCTTCTCCTGCAATTAGTCGGATTGATGACTAACATTGAGAATGATGCGCACAGCCGCACACTTTATTACCTGGCTATATCTTTAAAAAAATGTATTTAAAATGTTATTTAAATGACAGTAACGCTTCAAATAACAAATGCAAAAATTACAAATCCTACAACTCAAAAGTTATAACCAATATTTTCTTTTGTTTAAGCACAAATGTTATAAAAGCCAAGAAATGTATGCTTATTTGTGAAGTGAACATAGATATTCTGCATTCTCTTTACAATTACACAAAAAAGCAGCAGTTCATTTGGTTGCAAATATCTATTGTAATGAATTCTTAGAGACCATGTAGTGTGATATGATGGATTCCAGTATTTGCATTAGCAGCACATTGCTTTCAATATATATAATAGGATATGGTCACAATTCAATATCAACCAAATACAGAAACCTGAAATTACAATCAGATCAGTGCACCAATATTATAGCTCTCATATCCTTTTATTGCTATCCAGCATGACAAGGCAAAACAATGGCAAATAGCAACAAGAACATTTGATATATGTTGGATTTAAATTGGTTAAAATAAGTATTTCAGAACTATAATAGGTCAGGTCATATGTATAAATGTGAAACTCATATACCGGGTATACTGCAATATATATGTATACTCATATACAGGGTATACATATATATTGCAGTATAACAATACATGCCTTTTAGAGAATAAATGTGAAATTGCTCATCCAAAAACAGCAAAATCTGTCGGATGCTCAGTGCTTACAAAGTTGAGTAGAGTGCAATGTCAGAATATAGTAAAAGTACTCGGTAAAAATCAGCCTTTCTGAATGAGCATGCTCTTTTATACAACAAACAAATTAGGGAATTATGTTATGTTAGGAGAGTCGATGCACAAATAATCAGAACAGCTTGAGTCTGGCAAAGAGCCCAGACAGATTTATATGTCATTATATCAGACTAAATGTGTGACAGCCAGAATGTCTTCTAAGTCCTTAGAAATATCCGTCTGAATGTTATTGTACCTAGTCATCTCTATTGGCAATTTTCAAGGGCCAGAAATTCTACCTATGAGACAAAACACCACCTGGTATATAGTCTATGAGAACTGTGAGTTCATCTTTATCTCAAACAGCTTTAGATTTTTTTTGTTTTTGTTTTCAGCACTGGACTTTTTCTTTATTTGTTACAAAGATTCCATTTCATATTCACTGGTAAATGAGATATACATGTTAGAAACTTATTGATTGCAATGGATAAGCACTTACAAAATGTAAATTTCCAGATATTGCTGAAGGATACCTCTGTTGTTGGGGTGAATGGTTACTATAACACTTTTAGGTTTCTTTCACACGGTCATTAGTTGCTGTGCTCCGCTAAAGGGACCTCCATCGGTCAGTCCATCGGAAGGATGGGAGTTGAGCAGAAAACAAAAATAGTGCAGGTAAGATTTATTTTCACCATTTAACTCATGTAAAATACTGGCCACCCGACGGATCCCATTGACTTAATTAGGATCTGTGGGGTGGCCAGTATTTTACTGGAGTTAAGCGGAGAAAAAAAAATCATACATGGTGGTGTCAGTTGTGCTCGATCCATTCATGGTCCTTTTGTCACAAAAAAAAACAGACCCCAAATGGGTTGGAGCAGAACAGCCGTGCAAACTCAGCCTAAATGATGACAATTTTTAAATTGTTTTGTTTAAAATATTTTTTTTATTTTTAATAGTATTTAAAGGGGTACTCAGTTGCTCAGTGTTTGGACCAAACTGTTCCGAACGCTGGTGCTGGTGCGGGAGCTCGTGATGTCATAGCACCACCCCCTCATGACATCACACCCCGCCCCCTCAATGCAAGTCTATGGGAGGGGGCATGCCAGCTGTAACGCCCCCTCCCATAGACTTGCATTGAGGAGGCGGGGTGTGACCTCATGAGGGGGTGGGGCTATGACGTCACAAGCTCCCGGCCCAGCTCCAGCGTTCGGAAGAGTTTGTTCCAAACGGTGAGCAGCGGAGTACCCCCTTAACTGATGAGACTAGACCTTAGTGACCTTTCTCAAAAATCAGGTCTACACCTAGAGTTTACACTCAACATTACACTTTCATTAAATAAAAGAATCAGTGAAGATAAGGATTAACTCACAAAAAACACCATATATAATTAATTTTATCATATTATAATATGTATCCAAATATGAATCTTGGGGTACTACTGTTTGATCAGAAATTTAACCTCAATAGATAGCGTCCCCATGCTATTAGCCCCATCTATTTGCCAGCATGGAGGACTTCTCAGAAAAGGGATGTCTCTTACTCTAGAACACCCATCCATGTTCTACTATGGTCATCTATTCAATCTGAATGATTGAGATTTAATGCTATGTTTTAGGGACTGCTACTGGGAAAATGTATAGCCAGCCACAACTTCTGCTGGCAATATCAGCTGTTCTGAACTCGGCTCCATGGCAGTCAGTTGATAGATTGGGGCAGCTACAATATAAAAATGGGTTGTTGAGACAAACCTTTAAAAAAAACAAAAAAACACATTGCTAACAAGCAATTACTAACTAATCTGAAGCATTAGAACAATTTATGAAGGTAAGGTTCTGATTATTATTATGTATAAAATGTAATGGCTTTTCCCTTTCTTACATGGCTTTACCCTTTCTATCAATACATTTATTGCTTTAATAGTTGTGTATCATTCTCTACCACCGAAGGACACATAAAAACATAAAGGTCAACATGTTCCAAGATTCCCTTAACAACCAAAAAATCCTGTCAAATTCTTGCAGAAGTCCTGAGTTTAATTTATGTGTAGGTAGGAGCATTGTGAAAGTAAGTGACCTTTAAAAATGTGTCACGTCAAGGGCTACTACTTAAAAATAAAGTCTATGGAATAGCAGTGCACACAAAGCACAAAAACGGCTGTAATTCCTATTTTGAAATTAAGGCAGTTTTTTTTAAACAATGTTTGCGCTGAATGGCTGGTTTTTCAAAGACCTTAATTGAGCACATTATTACATTAAAATACGACTGTTTTAATAATGTATTTTTATGCTATGTGAACCCAGCCCTAGAGATTTTGTACTACTTGGACTTCTAAATGTACCCAGAATGTATAAGATTCAGTTTCTCCCCTTAAGAGAACAAGATCATTTTTTTTATCTGTCCTGCTAAATAATTGGTCAGACCTCCATTGATCAGATACTTATCAACTCACTTGTGGATAGGTTATAATTTATAATCTTGAGAAAACATTTTTTTTAAATATTTTTATTGAGATTGAAACTTAAATCCCTGGCATAGATTTAAAGGCTGTGGACACCTCTGAAATATTTTTCTGTAAGTCTTTATTAAACATGTTGCTTAGTTTAGCTTCTAAAATTTGCTACCTGGGCCCTATTTTTTCACTACACTTGTACAGACCTTATATGTTTTCCTCTCCTGCAGCTGGCCTTGTATCATTGCTGCCCTTAAAGATTCCCTTCTCTATCCTGAGTCCTCTCCTGTCTTCCTTCCTTCCTGTATCTGAACTGTTGTGTAACTCCTCTCCTCCAACTGCTATCTCTAACATTCAGAGAGCAGAGATTTGGTCTGATATATTTATCTTATGCTTTCTTAGAAGCTAAATGGTAGGACATGTCTAATGAAGTTGCTTCATTTTGTGCCCAGGAAAAAAACAATAATAAAAAAAATTGAGGCAAAGATGTCTCTTTCCTTTAGCAGAAAAATGCTAAAATTCTGGCTGTTCAGGCTTAACAATGGTGAGTTTTGGATCTTATTACATATTGTGGTTATGTATTGTCCAACTGGGCCATAGGTCCAAAGGTTTTATACTGTGAAGTGGTTATCCTATGCCTTGGAAATTTGTATATAGACAGGGTTTTTCTATTCACTAAAACTATAGTTACCTTCTTGAAGGAAGGCGGAGATTAATGCCAGCCTAGCCACTCTTCAGTAGGAAGTCCCAGATAAGTTCTGCAGAGTGAGTTGTAAAGAAAAGTATGTGTCTATGGGAAAGACAGTCTGTAAGGAGAAGCACTACAATGACCTCACAGCCTTGGACTAGCCACAGGCTTCCAGCTTAGCCTAGCATCCCTGCAGCTTACATATTGCAAATTAATATTGTGAAGATCTGAATCCTACACATGAGAATTGCAGTGCGATTTGGAAGCCATGGGGCAAAAAAGTATTTGGTCAGCCACCAATTGTGCGAGTTCTCCCACTTAAAAAGATGAAAGGCGTGTCATTTTCATCATAGGTATACCTCAACTATGAGAGACATAATGAGAAAAAAAAAACATAAAATCACATTGTCTGATTTTTTAAGAATTTATTTGCAAATTATGGTGGAAAATAAGTATTTAGTGAATAACAAAAGTTAATCTCAACACTTTGTTATATAGCCTTTGTTGGCAATGACAGAGGTCAAACGTTTTCTGTAGGTCTTCACAAGGTTTTCACACACTGCTGGTATTTTGGCCCATTCCTCCATGGAGATCTCCTCTAGAGCAGTGGTGTTTTGGGGCTGTCACTGGGCAACACTGACTTTCAACTTCCTCCAAAGGTTTTCTATGGTGTTGAGATCGGAAGACTGGCTAGGCCACTCCAGGACCTTGAAATGCTTCTTACGAAGCCACTCCTTTGTTCCCCGGGCGGTGTGTTTGGAAGCATTGTCATGCTGAAAGACCCAGCCACGTTTCATCTTCAATGCCCTTGCTGATGGAAGGATGTTTTCATTCATAATCTCACGATACATGGCCCCATTCATTCTTTCCTTTTCACGGATCAATCGTCCTGATCCCTTAACAGAAAAACAGCCCCAAAGCATGATATTTCCAACCACATGTTTCACAGGTATGATGTTCTTTGGATGCAACTCAGCATTCTTTCTCCTCCAAACACGATGAGTTGAGTTTTTACCAAAAAGTTCTACTTTGGTTTCATCTGACCATATGACATTCTCCCAATCCTTTTCTGGATCATCCAAATGCTCTCTAGCAAACTTCAGATGGGCCCGGGCATGTACAGGCTTAAAGGAAATCTGTCACCAGTGTCACCTGCACTAACTTGTCAGTACCGACAGGTAGTGCAGATGACACTGATGACAATGGTACTCACCTTGTCCCGGTCTGTGGCGGGGATCTCCTGTAATTTTCTCCGGTATCTTCGCTCCGGGTACCGGCTTGGGGCATGGGTAGAGCTTAATGATGTAACTGCTGCTGCCCGGGACCCTGCAAAAAGCAGCAGCGGCTTGGGGCATGGGCAGAGCTTAGTGACATCACTGTTGCTGCTCTCTGCTGGGTCCTGGGAACAGTAGAGATTACATCATTAAGCTCTGCCCTTCCCCAAGCCGTACTGGAGAAGCCGTACTGAAGAAGATTACAGGAGATCCCCACCACGGACCGGGACAGGGTGAGTACCGTTGTCATCAGTGTCACCTGCACTACCTGTCGGTACTGACAGGTTAGTGCAGGTGACACAGGTGACAGATTTCCTTTAAGCAGGGGGACACGTCCTGGCACTGCATGATTTGAGTCCCTGGCGGCGTAGTGTGTTACTGATGGTAGCCTTCGTTACTTTGGTCCCAGCTCTCTGCAGGTCATTCACTAGGTCCCCCCATGTGGTTCTGGGATTTTTGCTCACTGTACTTGTGATCATTTTGACACCACAAGGAGAGGTCTTGCATGGAGCCCTAGATCGATGGAGATTTTCTGTGGTCTTGTATGTCTTGTATTTTCTAATAATTGCTTCCACAGTTTATTTCTTCACACCAAGCTGCTTGCCTACTGCAGATTCAGTCTTTCCAGCCTGGTGCAGGTCTACAATTTTGTTTCTGGTGTCCTTCAACAGCTCTTTGGTCTTGGCCATAGTGGCGTTTGGAGTGTGACTGTTTGAGTTTGTGGACAGGTGTCTTTTATACTGATAAGTTCAAACAGGTGCCATTAGTACAGGCAACAAGGGGAGGACAGAGGAGACTCTTAAAAGAAGAAGTTACAGGTCTGTGAGAGCCAGAAATCTTGCTTGTTTGTTGGTGACTAAATACTTATTTTCCACCATAATTTGCAAATAAATTCTTTAAAAATCAGACAATGTAATTTTATGTATTTTTTTTCTCATTATGTCTCTCATAGTTGAGGTATACCTATGATGAAAATTTCAGGCCTCTCTCATCTTTTTAAGTGGGAGAACCTGTACAATTGGTGGCTGACTAAATACTTTTTCCCTCCACTGTAAGTTTGTGCACCCCTCATCGTGGAAAAAGCCAAGCAGTTTCCTACCTGCATTTGAGAAAATCTTAATACTGAAGGCTAGAGAAAGAGACATCTAGAAAAAGGAACAGAGTAGGGAAACCTTCTCCAGCCACAGTAAAGCCTCTTAAAGAAGACATGTTTTTCACTTCACCAAATAAGGAGTTGCTCTTTTCTCTGGCTAGTCATTTGCAACCAACATAATCTAGGAAACATACTCACACATGGAGAGTGCCCCTGGGAACAATCACAATTCCAAGTGCAACACTCTCATAACTGTACCAGCCCAATGAGTATGGGAGGTTTGGTGAAACAACCTCAGCCACCAAATGCCTATCCATCCAGACATTGCCAATGGGCCTACACCTGGGTCTCCAAATATATTTTGAATATAATGGGGTACTCCACTGGAAAACATTTTTTTTAAATCCACTGGTGCCAGAAAGTTAAACAGATTTGTAAATTACTTCTATTTAAAGATCTTAATCCTTTTAGAACGTATAAGCTGCTATATGCTCCACAGGAAGTTCTTTTCTTTTTTAATTTACTTTCTGCCTGGCCACAGTGCTCTCTGCTGAGACACTTCTGTCCATTTTAGGAACTGTCCAGAGTAGGAGAAAATCCCCATAGCAAACCTCTCTTGCTCTGGACAGTTCCTGACATGGACAGAGGTGTCAGCAGAGAGCACTGTGGTCAAACAGAAAAAAAAAAAAAAAAAAGAACTTTCTCTGTAGTATACAGCAGCTGACAAGTAGTGGAATGATTAAAGGGGTTATCCAAAATAAGGTGATTTTAGTACGTACCTGGCAGGCAGTGATGGATATGCTTAGGAAGGCTTCCATTTTCCTCTCTCCCACACATCAGCCACCCCACCCATTGAAACATAAATGAGCTGAATCCATTCAAATCAGTGTGGTTTTCAATCAGGGTGCCTACAGATGTTGCAGATTGATCTCACGCCCACCAAGCGATTGCTCCACCCATTGAAGCAGACAGGCTCCCTGTCATTAGCTGACTAGTGAGGTCTGGTCTCGGCCACATTGCAACCTGGAAAAAATCTGAGACAGCAGTCATTTTGTATGCTGTTAAAAATAAATAGTGGAGTGAAAATCACATAAGAATTGTGAGAGAACCGTCACACATGGGTACAGACACTATATTATGAACTACACTAACTTTACAGCCCCTGTAGCATAGTCAAATAAAAAGAAATTCCTGGAATACCCCTTTAAGATTTTTTAATAGAAGTAATTTACAAATCTGTTTAACTTTCTGGCACCAGTTGATTTAAAAGAACATGTTTTCCAGTGGAGTACCCCTTTAATAATAAGCTCTTCATAATAGTGGCAGCATAGAGACCAGACATGTACCCTATAACTCTGTGGCAATGCAGGAGATCTGGAGCTCTGTTTGAGTAAAAATCACATTTTTCACATTATAAAACCAAATTTTGACAGCAGGAGGGAACAGTTTGGATCTTATTCAGAGACCTTAATAACTAGCTGTATTGTTGTAACAGTCAACCTACAAAGTTACAGTTTCTTTTAAATAATGGTCAGAGGGAAGAACGCAGTTTAACAGTGTGAGCTCGATAGAAGTTGTGTATTTAGAAAGATAGAAGAACTTGGTGGCCTAAGCAACATAAAAAAAAAAACATATACCCTATCTGTAATTGTACTAAACTAGGCCCCATGTGTGGATCATGACTGCCTATTTTAAAATATGAACAAAGCATACTCCCAACATTTTCATATCATTAGTTGACATTGAAAGACCCTTGTTGCTTCTGTCCTCCATCCAAATTTGGTAGTCTTCCAATGATGACTCCAATGGAAGGATCATGGTCATGTGTATTACGTGACTAGGTTATCTTTAGTAATACAGATCTGTATTGCAAAACAGGTACATTTTCCATGTCCTGCTTGTGACCGACCACACAATGCTTCTACTTGAGGATAGGGACCTTCTTACAAGCCTTTGCAAAATGAGATTTTAAATTCTTCTTTGATTTATATATATGCAAATTTCAAAGCTATAAAAATCATATATTCACAAAGTAGCTCTGAATATAATAGCTTAATGTTCCCACACTGCCCGGAGATAAACCAGCGAATGAGAACATCTCTTTAAAAACTAGTTAGAGGCTTTGTCTTATCATGTGCATGTTGAGCATTTCCTCTTAGATTTTCATGAGTAAGGTAAAAGGCCTGGAAGAAAATTTAATGAAGATTGAAATGCAAAGATGGAACAAGGAAAATTATCATTTTATAAAGATTAGATGAACGGATATCATTGCATACTGATGAATAAGTAAAGTGTCTTCATGTCTAGCCATCAATGACATCATTGCGTAATTATAAGCCTAGTAATACTGTCTATATGGCATAAAGCTTGGTAGGGAATATTACTTCAGATTGTTGTGATGTAATTCTTACTTTGGTATGTATTACAAAAATTAATCGATGTAAATCAGATGTTGAGAAACCAGCTCATTCTTGTTTCATTGTGCAAACCGGAGTGTTTTAATATACAGTTTTGAGCAATGTAAAAATAAATAGAACATTTTTTTTTCTTGTTGTAGAAAAATCATACTGCAGTTCATTCTCCGGATTCCTGAATTCCTTGAGCACATGTTACGATTTTGTAGTGATCTCTGTTCTAAGAAAAATTTGAAATTTTCACATTAAATCCCTTAAATGGAAAATAACATTCAGTATTTATATTTATGTTCACATTATCCTGAACCAGGGACCAATGAAACCTCTGACTCCTATGGAAGATGGCAAGGCCAAGCAGCAAAGAGACCTACTGAACGTTAGTCCTAAAATTATGCAAATACTGTTTCGGGGAAAGTAGAAACATCTTTCTGGAGCAATGTTTGGTCTTTCTTTTATTTTTAAGAGGTCAATAATTTGTAGGATTCATGAACTCTTCTTTGGAGAATTAATGTTACTGTTTGCGTTATGTGTTATAATTCCCCAATACCTTTAAAACTAAAATTAATTTTATAAAAATAGTTCTAGAATTGTAACAAAAATGTAAAAAAAACTATTAAAAGAAGAACAGAAAGAGAAAAAAGCAGCCAGACACAGAACAATAGCAAAAAGAGAATGTTCCTTTAAATCCAAAATCTCAGTGGACATATATGTCACTAAAAGTACCTGCCTTTTCTCCCTTTCAGACAGCCTATGGCCTACTAGGTTCTGATAAATATCCTTTCATGGGATTTTAAAATATGTGTACTGCTTCATTCTGAATCTGAGTCTTGTCGGGCCAATATTCGCCTTTTTCCTTTCTCACTTTTTGGAAGTTTTGCTTTTACAACAGGAATAGGAGGTGATGTGTCCTCATTATCGGAGGAGAGTTTTTCTGACCATTGAGGACCGACTGACAGACCACCACCCGCAGGGCCTGAAGCACTTTTATCAAAGTGGGATTTTGTGTCCGATCTCTGCCTTGGGGGCTGCAGGAACCTCTTAGGGTATAAAAATAAAGCTGGGTCTGGCATAGCTTCCAAGTCATCATAGTTGGTCATTTGCTCTCTCTGACAATAGTCTCTTGACATAGCTATACCCAAGGAACAGTCAGGCCTCCAGACACTGTGGTTCTTATGTGCTCTCCGTCTCACTCTTACTTCATGTTGAGGTTGCTTGACTCCAACGATGTCCAAAGACCTTGAAGTTGTCTGGCAGTTGTTTTGCAAGCTTTGTGGCTTTTGCTTGGAGGCATGCAACTGGAAAGATAAATAAGCTGCAGCTTCAGTTTGTTTATGGAGCTCTGTGTTTAATATGGTCACTCTGTGACTTCTTCTCTTCAGCTCCTCCAGGAACCGTCTTTCTTTATCCCGTAGCTTAGATCTCAAGGCTGCAACTCGATTCTCTCGGAGATAGAGATCCTTTTTTAACTGGAGATTCAGCTGTTCCTTTTCAGTATACCTAGCTTCCAGAATTCGGCACTTTTCCTCCATTTCAAACTCAAGCTGATCTGTAAAAGGATAGAAATGTGTTAGCAGTGCATGAACTATAATGTTTTGGATACTATTTGATTACATATATGTCAATGGATTTTGGAGAAATTGTGGCATATTGCACGATGATGCAGCAAAAAAAACTAAATGCATGTTTGCACTGTTTCCATCAGGGACTATGAACTACACACCCTACAATGGACTCAGTTGCATTAGACAGTATACATATAATTAGTTAATCACATTGTTTTATCCCAATCTCAAGGGTGAAAAGGTATATTAGTCCACACTATAAGCTCTATCTATAAAATAAAATGTAACATTATGTGAAATACAGTAAAACCTTTTACGAGCTGTCAGCTCAAATTAGTTCAATATTAGAGAATGTTGGTAAAGGGGATAATAAAGTCAACATCTACAGCACACAAATAAGCACAAAAAAACATTCACCCCTTGCAGAGGTACTAAGGGCACAGTGATGTACATGTACGATCATCATGTCTCCCGACACAATGATCAGAACAGGCTGGGACCTCCATGAATAATGGCAGATATTAGTGATCACGCTGATGTCTACATTACCCGTTCAGATGCCATGATAAATACTGATTCCAACATCTACATTATCTGACCACCCGCAGCGTGATTGCAGAGGTTCGAGAAGTCTAGATGGCAATGTCTCCTTACCTCCTTGGTGCCGCTTTTCCTGGATCCATATGTATGGTCTGCCTTCTGGCAGACTGTACTAATGGTTTGCATGTATCACTGATCAGTGTTATGCCAACAGCACATAAAAAGGGACCAAAAAGCTACATATTATATATATATATATATATATATATATATATATATGCAAAAGTAGTATCAATAAAAATTACAGACCATACAGACTCATATATGGAAAAATAAGAAAGTTATATGGGGTTAGAAGAGGACAATATTAAACATTTTTAACAAAATAAGTTTGGCTTTTTTCAAGCAGTACAAAAATGGGTATTTGTTTCAATCAGAATAAAGAGAACATGTCATTTATCAAAAAATGCACTACGTAAAAACCAAACCCTCCTAAATTGAAGTTTTCTTTTCAATTTTAAGTCACGAATAATAACTTTTTCGTTGCATCATACATTTTATGGTAAAATGAAAGGTGTCCTTTGTTGCATAAAAAAACAAGCTCTCATTTGCTTCTGTGGATGGAAAAAAAGTGTCAGAGTTCTTAAAAGATAAGGAGGAAAAAACTAAAATCTAAATTGGCTGAGTCTTTAATGGGTAAAGAGCCAAATACTCCTTAATCTTGTGTCAAATAAAGGTCTCAGCTTGGTAATTCCTTACATTACTTCTCCCTAGCATTGCTCCCCATCTAATTCCTAGTCCCCAGCAAGGCTATATATGTCATTATTGGTTCCCAACCTGGCTCATCATCTCATTACTAGTTCACAGAAGGGCATCTCTAACTCATTCCTAGTCCAGAGCTTGGCTTCCTATTTCAATCTTGGTCCTAGCATGGCTCCATTCTTATCTCTGCTCCCAAGCATGGCTCCCCATCTCATTTATACTTCGCAGAATGGCATCCCATCTTGTTCCAGGTTCCCAACATGGCTCCCCATTTCATTCCTGGTCCTATGCATGGCTTTCTTTCTTACTCCTGGTCTAAAGCATGGCTACCCATCTCATTCTGGATGCCCTGCATGACTCTTCATCTCAGTCCTGGTTGCCAACATGACTCTTCATCTCAATCCTGGTTTCCAGCATGGCAGTCCATCTCAATCCTGGTCCCCAGCATGGCTACCTACCTCAGTTTTAGTCATTAATAAAGCTCCCCATATCAGTCTTGTTGCCCAGCATAGCTCCCAATATCATTCCTGGTTACCAGCATGGCTCCTCATCTCTTTCTTGGTCCTTAACATGGCTCATACCCCCATTGCAGCAAGATGTGTAGTGCACTGTCCCCATCTCTGGCAACCTCCATTGCATGTACAATAAAAGGGGTTCCCACTTAAAATCTGGTCTTTGATCAGATAAGAGGGTGGTATGATTATAGAGGGACAGCTTCCATATACTAATATTAAAGGAAACACGCAGGAAAAAAAACTGTCTAGATGGGAGATTTCTAAAAAGTTATTAAAATTATGGCATTTTTTAGACTGCAGGATGTTGTTTAAAAAACATTGGACCTCACTAGTGTAATCTTCTGACAAGTATCTAGGTGTTTCTTTGAAAAGATTTTCAATTGACCCTATGTGAGTGGGTGGAGATTATCTACTATGATGTCTCCCATATACTGTGCAAACTAAGAAGAGGAGATCCTGATCTCTTTTCAACACACCCTCAGAAGAAGCAACAGCAGAATACTGGGGTGAGATGAAGCAGTTACTAAATGCTTTCACCAAAGTCTTTGACCTTTCTCTAAAGACTTTAAAGGAGAACTCCGGAATAGGAAAATTATTGTCCATACTGACGGCAGTAAAAAAATTAACAGTTAAATACCTTCCTTAGCTCCCTCGGAGGTGCCGGGGAGGAAAACATCACACTGCCGCTCAGTCTATCGCCGGCCAAGTCGGGACTTCGCTGCGGCCGGTGATTGGCTGAATGCAGTATGACTCGCTGACCACCGGCAACCAGGAAAAGGAGCGGGGCGGAGGCCGGAGCCGATTACCGGAGGCACCTCCGGGGGGAGCGAAGGAAGGTATGTACCTGTTTATTTTTTTTACTGCCGGCAGTATGGACAATAATTTTCCTATTCCGGAGTTCTCCTTTCATTTACAGCACTTTTCAGTAAGCTGGTGATGCACCTGGTAGTGAACTTTAGACATTTTTCCAGTGAATAATAAATCTAGGAAGGGAAGAGCAGGAAAATAGTCTGATAAAAGAGAAAGAGGCATTTTTTTCCCTATTGATTTATACCATTTAAATACAGTTTTAAGTCTGTATCATGAAGGTAAATAATTGTACCTTGATGTTTTTATATTGTTATGCTATAGCTTAGTTATGAAAGCTACCTACAGTAAATGGCTGAAATCAAGCCACTTAAGTTGTTATGCATCCTCCATCCTAATGCAGAGCGGCTTCACCGGGCCATCCGATACCTCCACCCAAGGCAACACAACATAACAATTCTATTTGAGTCACAGATGCAGATTTGAAAATGTTAAAAGAAGACACCTTTAAGAAACCTGCTAAAACAAGACTTAATTAGTATGACTTATTAATGATCTGATGTTATACCCAGGAGTCATGCTGGAGGTGTACAGCACAGGGTTTGTAAGAAGCTTGTGTTCTCATGCCATAAGGTGTTCCGAGTCTGTCTGGGAAAGGAGGAGATAAAATATGTAAAGGATAAAATGTCCTACAACCTGTAATTACAAAAGATTTTCCATATACTGGATTTTTTAATAGCAGAAAGCTATTAAGAAAGATATAGTCGTATCGTGTACAAAAGTACAAACGCTGTCTGGTACTTGGTTCCAGGAGTTAGGTATATCCTTTAAGAAGACATTTATTGCTTCTATTTTCATATAAAGCAAGCCACTTATACAACTATGATGCCAGTAATCCCGGTACATCATCACTAGTGTGCATGCCAACTGCATTCTGTTTTAATAATATGATTTATTGCCCCTTGGTTATAAAGAGAGGAAGCACAATAATCATAGGCAGCCATTATAACTCTCTATTGGGTTGTCACATGCCTTCTTCCTATACTAGAGCACTGCTTACCTAATCAGCTGACCATACCTTACCCAGCCCTCCCTCCTCCTGAAGTTTCAGACTGTCAGAAGTACACGGACATCAGAGTACAGGGGTAAAAGCTAAAGTTTGACAAGTTCCTGCACATCTCCGAAGGAGGAGGCCATTGTCAGTCATGGGGCGGCTAAAGAAGCTGAAGTTTCATCTCTCTCCAGCAACAAGCCCCTGGACTGTGGAGCCTTCTGCAGGTAGTACATGTCATAAAGTCGTTCCACCTTATACATATGTAGTGTCCCTGCACCAATGGTCTTGCTACTATCCTTCAGAAGTTGTCATGTGGTTGAAAAGAAAAATGTTTTGTTATATTGCATAAATGTTTATGGGGCACTGGAAGTTCACTCTGCAGGTATTCAGAGTGAAAAGGGTTAATGTTTGTCTTCATGTAACAAGGAATGATGCTTTGTTCATGTGGTTGTGGGAGAAGTCCCTAGACCAGCCTCCCTCAGGAGAAGGGTTGTGCCCAAACCAGTTAGTGCCCAGCCCTACTCTTGCTGGGTAGTCCAGTCAGTCAGTAAAGTGTGCATATTTCCTAGCTTCTACTCTAGCTAGACACACATACACCTATACCACATGTGTTATTGCTAGGTGAAATTCTCTCTATAATTAAGTCACTGTCCCTGTTCCTGTCCACGCTGTGAGGATATAGTTCTTCATATCAAAGAATTCGTTTTCTTCATCTTCAAAAGAGAGAATACAGCTAAACAAGGGTCTCTCTGCAATACATTAATCTCTTTATTGGCATTTGGTCAGAGTTAGTGCTGCTTGATTGTCACCTCATGAAAGTTTCCCTGCCCACAGGGTAGTGTGTCACCAGAGTAAAGAAACGCTACATATTGAACTACAGTAACCTGTGAATATATGTTACGGTGAGCGCTCCGGTCTGGTGCTCTGAACGTGAGCGCTCACCTCCACGCTCTCCGGGCCAGGCCACAATTCGCATGGCAGGACGCGTCCGCATGAGAATTGCAACCCGCTTCTCACCTGCCTCCGCTCTGTCCCCTGGTTCCTGGCGCGTGCATCCCCACCTCCTAGGGCGCGCGTGTTGGCTTCTTTAAATTTAAAGGGCCAGTGCACCACTGATTGGTGCCTGGTCCTTCTGCCAGGTTATATAAGTAAGCTCTGCCCCTTCCTCCCTGCCAGATCTTCAGTGCCCATTGCCTGAGATTAAGCATACTTTTGTCTGTTTGCCTTGCCCGTATTCTAGACTCTTCCGCTATGTTTTTGACTACGCACCTTTGCTGCCTGCCAAGACCTTCTGCTAAGTCCGACTAGGCCTTTGCATTATCCTTCTGTACCTCGCCTGCCCAGCTACTAGTGTGGTGGAGTCATATCGGGGGTAGCGACCTGGGTGTCGCCTGCCACAGTAAGCCCATAATTATTTTATGTTCAACAAAAGTTTTTTCTCCAGATTACGGGGGCTTTGATGGGGGAAAAGTTCTCCCCCTCTCTCGCCAACATCTATATGTTTTGGTGGGAGAGGGGGACCATCTTCTCCCCGTCTAATCCATTTTTGTCATCTATCGTCTGGTATGGTTGCTACATAGATAACCTCCTCATCATTTGGGGGTCCGATGTGGTGACCATACCAGACTTCAATGAGTATTTGAACAGAAATTCACATAACCTGAAATTCACAGTAACTCATGAAAACCAATGTGTAAATTTCTTGGATATACATTTGGTGGGTGACGGGCTGAGGCAGTGTGTGATTACTACTACACATAGAAAAAGTACTGCCGTTAATTCTACTCTACATGAATCGTCCTGCCACCCACCACATGTGATCAGAAATTTGCCTGTGGGCGAGACGATAAGAAATTGTTCTTCATTGCTCGGAGAAATTGTTCTACAGATGTAGACTTCGAGCGGGAGGCGGGGGAAATTGAGTCCAGACTTCTCGCCCGGGGTTACAATACACACGACATTAAGCGGGGAAGGGGTATAGCCTCTAATAAAACACGGGACACTCTCATCTCACCCAAACTAGACAAAAGAAATAAACCGGAATCATCAGGGATAGACTTACCGATTACGTTCTCTACAAGATACAGTCACGAGTTCAAAAAGATATGCAGTATTATTCACAAGTACATGCCGGTCATCACCAGTGATCCGGCTTTCCAGGGGGTATTCTCGTCGGGTTATAAATGCATTTCCAGGAGGGCCCCTACAGTAGGGCAAGTAATTTCACCTAGCTTATTTGTAGAACAGAACACCCAGTCGCACCCAACATGGTTGCGACATAGTGGATCATTGTAAATGTATCTGTTGTGGTTATATGCACAGTACAAAATATAGAAAGAACTCCAGCTCAGGTGCAGATCAAATAAGTGTAGCTTTATTTCACATCACGCCAGAAGCAACAGCTAACAGGTCGGAAGTGACGCGTTTCGGCCAGGTGCTGGACTTGGTCCATGGTCTCCATGCCGAATGGCCTCAATAAAAGAATGGACATCATTTTACATTATTGAATATTTCTTATCTGTATATTTAGTACAATATATTTTTCCCCTCTCTTTTCCTGTATTTATTCAAGTTCCGAGGGTCTGTGTTCTTCTAGGTCATTATTATTCAACACACATATTATTATACTGATCTAGTAAACATGCCCCTTCCTCACAATGTTCATACTTGCATTTCTTTTATGTATATGCATGACTACTACACTTTCTGGGGCCAAGCACAATTTTATCATGTTGATTCAAATAAATATATTTTTATACTATGGACATATGTTCACCTATGCGTATACATGATCTGTTCTTGTCCCCAATGAGTTTTGTCTGAAATACAAGGAAATTCTTTCTTCCTTATTTTGAATGTGAGTAATGAATTGTTTTTATGAATACAATATGTTTACAAGGATAACTGCAGCTAATGTTTTTTACTACTAGTAATTTTTCTGCTACCTTGTATTTTATTCTATGTCTCCAGTCCTGTGCTCACCCCCTCTGCACAGGTGAGCTGTGCTGAAACTCTTGATCACAGCACACCTGTCCAGACTTATGGGGGAGGAGTCTCTTCTCTTGGTCATGACCCGTGATTGGTCGGACCATGAGAGGTGCTCTGCATATTAAGGTTGCATATACCTTGTACCTGTGTATGACTAAGGCCCAACTCCAGGGCCAAAACGTGTCACCTGTACCGTTGTCACCTATGTGCTGAAGTACCGTAATAAAGCATCCCGTTGCCATTTACCTGCGCTGGACATCCTTGTGTTCTTGAATATGGCAACTTGATGTATTGTAAAGTATATGATAAAAATATTAAAACATCTACATATTGAGGGAGATTTATCAATATATGTGTAGAAGAAGAGTGGTGCAGTTGCCCATAGCAACCAATCAGATTTCTTCTTTCATTTTTAAAAAGCTGTCTATAAAATGAAAGAAGCAATCTGATTGGTTGCTATAGGCAACTTCTCTATTCTTCCTCTACACAGGTTCTGATAAATCTCCCCCATTGCCCTCATCTACAAACACTTGTTTAGAGAAGTTATTTAACCCTTAGAGTACATGAGACATACATGCATGTCTCTGTGCCCTAGTACTTAGTTCACAGCGGCGTACATGTAAGTTGCGGGGTCCCACCAAGCTCCCGACACAGTGATTGGAATCGGCTAGCTGCTGATCACATCATCTGAAGTATCTGCGAGGCTTAGGGGCAGCATTATTGCGGGGGGCTAATTAGAAAAGAGATCCTCCGGAGCTCTGCTCACCTGTTCCTGGCCTTCTCGAGCAATCTTCTCCCCTGGTCTGCCTTCTAGCAGACCAGAGAAATAGATTGCAGATAACACTAATCAGTGCTATGTCTATGCATACCACTGATCAGTATTGTTACGCCGAGCGCTCCGGGTCCCCGCTCCTCCCCGGAGCGCTCGCTACACTCTCTCCGCTGCAGCGCTCCGGTCAGATCCACTGACCCGGGGCGCTGCGATTCTGCTTCCAGCCGGGATGCGATTCGCGATGCGGGTAGCGCCCGCTCGCGATGCGCACCCCGGCTCCCGTACCTGACTTGCTCTCCCTCGGTCCTGTCCCGGCGCGCGCGGCCCCGCTCCCTAGGGCGCGCGCGCGCCGGGTCTTTGCGATTTAAAGGGCCACTGCGCCGCTGATTGGCGCAGTGATTCCAATTAGTGTCTTCACCTGTGCACTTCCCTATATCACCTCACTTCCCCTGCACTTCCCTGCCGGATCTTGTTGCCATTGTGCCAGTGAAAGCGTTCCTTGTATGTTCCTAGCCTGTGTTCCAGACCTCCTGCCGTTGCCCCTGACTACGATCCTTGCTGCCTGCCCCGACCTTCTGCTACGTCCGACCTTGCTTCTGTCTACTCCCTTGTACCGCGCCTATCTTCAGCAGCCAGAGAGGTTGAGCCGTTGCTAGTGGATACGACCTGGTCACTACCGCCGCAGCAAGACCATCCCGCTTTGCGGCGGGCTCTGGTGAAAACCAGTAGTGACTTAGAACCGATCCACTAGCACGGTCCACGCCAATCCCTCTCTGGCACAGAGGATCCACTACCCGCCAGCCGGCATCGTGACAGTAGATCCGGCCATGGATCCCGCTGAAGTTCCTCTGCCAGTTGTCGCTGACCTCACCACGGTGGTCGCCCAGCAGTCACAACAGATAGCGCAACAAGGCCAACAGCTGTCTCAACTGACCGTTATGCTACAACAGTTACTACCACAGCTTCAGCAGTCATCTCCTCCGCCAGCTCCTGCACCTCCTCCGCAGCGAGTGGCCGCTCCTGGGCTACGCCTATCCTTGCCGGATAAATTTGATGGGGACTCTAAGTTTTGCCGTGGCTTTCTTTCCCAATGTTCCCTGCATCTGGAGATGATGTCGGACCTGTTTCCCACTGAAAGGTCTAAGGTGGCTTTCGTAGTCAGCCTTCTGTCCGGAAAAGCCCTGTCATGGGCCACACCGCTCTGGGACCGCAATGACCCCGTCACTGCCTCTGTACACTCCTTCTTCTCGGAAATCCGAAGTGTCTTTGAGGAACCTGCCCGAGCCTCTTCTGCTGAGACTGCCCTGTTGAACCTGGTCCAGGGTAATTCTTCCGTTGGCGAGTATGCCGTACAATTCCGTACTCTTGCTTCAGAATTGTCCTGGAATAATGAGGCCCTCTGCGCGACCTTTAAAAAAGGCCTATCCAGCAACATTAAAGATGTTCTGGCCGCACGAGAAATTCCTGCTAATCTACATGAACTTATTCACCTAGCCACTCGCATTGACATGCGTTTTTCCGAAAGGCGTCAGGAGCTCCGCCAAGATATGGACTCTGTTCGCACGAGGCGTTTCTTCTCCTCGGCTCCTCTCTCCTCTGGTCCCCTGCAATCTGTTCCTGTGCCTCCCGCCGTGGAGGCTATGCAGGTCGACCGGTCTCGCCTGACACCTCAAGAGAGGACACGACGCCACATGGAGAACCTCTGCCTGTACTGTGCTAGTACCGAACACTTCCTGAGGGATTGTCCTATCCGTCCTCCCCGCCTGGAAAGACGTACGCTGACTCCGCACAAAGGCGAGACAGTCCTTGATGTCTACTCTGCTTCTCCACGTCTTACTGTGCCTGTGCGGATGTCTGCCTCTGCCTTCTCCTTCTCTACCGTGCCCTTCTTGGACTCTGGATCTGCAGGAAATTTTATTTTGGCCTCTCTCGTCAACAGGTTCAACATCCCAGTGACCAGTCTCGCCAGACCCCTTTACATCAATTGTGTAAACAATGAAAGATTGGACTGTACCATACGCTTCCGCACGGAGCCCCTTCTAATGAGCATCGGATCTCATCACGAGAGGATTGAACTTTTGGTCCTCCCCAATTGCACCTCGGAAATTCTCCTTGGACTTCCCTGGCTTCAACTTCATTCCCCAACCCTGGATTGGTCCACTGGGGAGATCAAGAGTTGGGGGCCCTCTTGTTCCAAGGACTGTCTAAGACCGGTTCCCAGTAACCCTTGCCGTGACTCTGTGGTTCCCTCAGTAACCGGTCTCCCTAAGGCCTATATGGACTTCGCGGATGTTTTCTGCAAAAAACAAGCTGAGACTCTACCTCCTCACAGGCCTTATGATTGCCCTATCGACCTCCTCCCGGGTACTACTCCACCCCGGGGCAGAATTTATCCTCTCTCTGCCCCAGAGACTCTTGCCATGTCTGAGTATGTCCAGGAAAATTTAAAAAAGGGCTTTATCCGTAAATCCTCCTCTCCTGCCGGAGCTGGATTTTTCTTTGTGTCCAAAAAAGATGGCTCCCTACGTCCTTGCATTGACTACCACGGTCTTAATAAAATCACGGTTAAGAACCGCTACCCCCTACCCCTCATCTCTGAACTCTTTGATCGCCTCCAAGGTGCCCACATCTTTACTAAATTGGACTTAAGAGGCGCCTATAACCTCATCCGCATCAGAGAGGGGGATGAGTGGAAAACGGCGTTTAACACCAGAGATGGACACTTTGAGTATCTGGTCATGCCCTTTGGCCTGTGCAACGCCCCTGCTGTCTTCCAAGACTTTGTCAATGAAATTTTTCGTGATCTGCTATACTCCTGTGTTGTTGTATATCTGGACGATATCCTAATTTTTTCTGCCAATCTAGAAGAACACCGCCAGCATGTCCGTATGGTTCTTCAGAGACTTCGTGACAATCAACTCTATGCCAAAATTGAGAAATGTCTGTTTGAATGCCAATCTCTTCCTTTTCTAGGATATTTGGTCTCTGGCCAGGGACTACAAATGGATCCAGACAAACTCTCTGCCGTCTTAGATTGGCCACGCCCCTCCGGACTCCGTGCTATCCAACGCTTTTTGGGGTTCGCCAATTATTACAGGCAATTTATTCCACATTTTTCTACCGTTGTGGCTCCTATCGTGGCTTTAACCAAAAAAAATGCCGATCCCAAGTCGTGGCCTCCTCAAGCGGAAGACGCCTTTAAACGACTCAAGTCTGCCTTTTCTTCGGCTCCCGTGCTCTCCAGACCTGACCCTTCCAAACCCTTCCTATTGGAGGTTGATGCCTCCTCAGTGGGAGCTGGAGCTGTTCTTTTACAAAAAAATTCTTCCGGGCATGCTGTCACTTGTGGTTTTTTTTCTAGGACCTTCTCTCCGGCGGAGAGGAACTACTCCATCGGGGATCGAGAGCTTCTAGCCATTAAATTAGCACTTGAGGAATGGAGGCATCTGCTGGAGGGATCAAGATTTCCAGTTATTATTTACACCGACCACAAGAACCTCTCCTACCTCCAGTCTGCCCAACGGCTGAATCCTCGCCAGGCCCGGTGGTCTCTGTTCTTTGCCCGATTTAATTTTGAGATTCACTTTCGTCCTGCCGATAAGAACATTAGGGCCGATGCTCTCTCTCGTTCCTCGGATGCCTCAGAAGTTGAACTCTCTCCGCAACACATCATTCCACCTGACTGCCTGATCTCCACTTCTCCAGCCTCCATCAGGCAAACTCCTCCAGGAAAGACCTTTGTTTCTCCACGCCAACGCCTCGGAATCCTCAAATGGGGTCACTCCTCCCATCTCGCTGGTCATGTGGGCATCAAGAAATCTGTGCAACTCATCTCCCGCTTCTATTGGTGGCCGACTCTGGAGACGGATGTTGTGGACTTTGTGCGAGCCTGCACTATCTGTGCCCGAGATAAGACTCCTCGCCAGAAGCCCGCTGGTTTTCTTCATCCCCTGCCTGTCCCCGAACAGCCTTGGTCTCTGATTGGTATGGATTTTATTACTGATTTACCCCCTTCCCGTGGCAACACTGTTATTTGGGTGGTCGTTGATCGATTCTCCAAAATGGCACATTTCATCCCTCTTCCTGGTCTTCCTTCAGCGCCTCAGTTGGCTAAACAATTTTTTGTACACATTTTTCGTCTTCACGGATTGCCTACGCAGATCGTCTCGGATAGAGGCGTCCAATTCGTGTCTAAATTCTGGAGGGCTCTCTGTAAACAACTCAAGATTAAATTAAATTTTTCTTCTGCATATCATCCCCAGTCCAATGGACAAGTAGAAAGAATTAACCAAGTCTTGGGTGATTATTTGCGACATTTTGTTTCCTCCCGCCAGGATGACTGGGCAGATCTCCTTCCATGGGCCGAATTCTCGTATAACTTCAGAGTCTCTGAATCTTCCTCCAAATCCCCATTTTTCGTGGTGTACGGCCGTCACCCTCTTCCCCCCCTCCCTACCCCCTTGCCCTCTGGTCTGCCCGCTGTGGATGAAATTTCTCGTGACCTTTCCATTATATGGAGAGAGACCCAAAAATCTCTCCTACAGGCTTCATCACGCATGAAGAGGTTCGCGGATAAGAAAAGAAGAGCTCCTCCCGTTTTTTCCCCTGGAGACAAGGTATGGCTCTCCGCTAAATATGTCCGCTTCCGTGTCCCTAGCTACAAGTTGGGACCACGCTATCTTGGTCCTTTCAAAATTTTGTGTCAAATTAATCCTGTCTCTTACAAACTTCTTCTTCCTCCTTCTCTTCGTATCCCTAATGCCTTTCACGTCTCTCTTCTTAAACCACTCATCCTCAACCGTTTTTCTCCCAAATCTGTTCCTCCCACTCCTGTTTCCGGCTCCTCGGACATCTTCTCTGTCAAAGAGATCTTAGCCTCTAAAAAGGTCAGAGGGAAAACTTTTTTTCTAGTGGACTGGGAGGGTTGTGGTCCTGAAGAGAGATCCTGGGAACCTGAGGACAACATCCTAGATAAAAGTCTGCTCCTCAGGTTCTCAGGCCCTAAAAAGAGGGGGAGACCCAAGGGGGGGGGTACTGTTACGCCGAGCGCTCCGGGTCCCCGCTCCTCCCCGGAGCGCTCGCTACACTCTCTCCGCTGCAGCGCTCCGGTCAGATCCACTGACCCGGGGCGCTGCGATTCTGCTTCCAGCCGGGATGCGATTCGCGATGCGGGTAGCGCCCGCTCGCGATGCGCACCCCGGCTCCCGTACCTGACTCGCTCTCCCTCGGTCCTGTCCCGGCGCGCGCGGCCCCGCTCCCTAGGGCGCGCGCGCGCCGGGTCTTTGCGATTTAAAGGGCCACTGCGCCGCTGATTGGCGCAGTGATTCCAATTAGTGTCTTCACCTGTGCACTTCCCTATATCACCTCACTTCCCCTGCACTTCCCTGCCGGATCTTGTTGCCATTGTGCCAGTGAAAGCGTTCCTTGTATGTTCCTAGCCTGTGTTCCAGACCTCCTGCCGTTGCCCCTGACTACGATCCTTGCTGCCTGCCCCGACCTTCTGCTACGTCCGACCTTGCTTCTGTCTACTCCCTTGTACCGCGCCTATCTTCAGCAGCCAGAGAGGTTGAGCCGTTGCTAGTGGATACGACCTGGTCACTACCGCCGCAGCAAGACCATCCCGCTTTGCGGCGGGCTCTGGTGAAAACCAGTAGTGACTTAGAACCGATCCACTAGCACGGTCCACGCCAATCCCTCTCTGGCACAGAGGATCCACTACCCGCCAGCCGGCATCGTGACAAGTATTAGTAATCAAAAGATTGCTATCAACAGTTCCCTATGGTACTTAAAAAAACATTTAAAAAAAGTACAAATGTTTTTTTAAATAAATGTGAATAAGTCCCTTCTGTATAAAAAAATAAATGACTCTTTTCCCATTTTACAAATAAAAAAACCTAAAACCATAAAGAAAATAAACATATTTGGTACCGCCAAGTGTTAAAATGTCCTAAATATTAAAATAAAACGTAAACCCCCAGGACACAGACAATTTCATTTTTGCATTTTTGTTTTTTCCTCCTCGCCTTCTATGAACTACAACTCTTTTTTTATTTCCATCCACAGACCCATATAAGGGCTTGTACTTTATAATTGCTTCATTAATTTTATCATAAAATGTACGGTGAAATAACAAAATATTATTTGTGAGGGGGAATTGAAAAGAAAATCACAATTGTGCAATTTTTGAAGGGTTTTCACCAGGTACACAGTTAAACTGCCATGTTTTCTTTATTCTGTGGGTCAATATGATTAAAACGATACCCATGTTTACATGCTTTACTATTATTATACTGGTTTTAAAAAAATCTATCTTTTTCAACATAATGTTTTAGTATGTTTAAAAATGCCCTTGCTATATGAGGGCTATTTTTCGGCATAATCTCTACTTTTTATTGGTACCACTTTTGCCTATATGCAACTTTTTAAATCACTTTTTCTTAATTTTTCGGGGGATGTGATGTGACAAAAAAACTGCAGTTTTGGGAAAAAAATTTTTTACGTTATACGACACTTACCGTGTGGGACAATTAACATTATATTTGAATTGTTCAGACATTTATGCGTGTAGCGATACCAAATATGTTTTTTTTAACCCTTTTTTTTATTGGAAAAGTATTGATCATGGCATCTGAAAGGTTAATGGTGGACATCATCGCTGATATCTGCTATTATCCATGAGGTCC
Organism: Hyla sarda; assembly: GCF_029499605.1. Taxonomy (NCBI): domain Eukaryota; kingdom Metazoa; phylum Chordata; class Amphibia; order Anura; family Hylidae; genus Hyla; species Hyla sarda. The sequence continues at coordinate 376,698,528 of NC_079190.1, read as the reverse complement.
TGGCTGCACAACTAGGTGCATGTTCCACAATCACCGCATCGCCCAACACAGTGATCAGAACCGGACGGCTGCTGTTATCAGCAGTGGAGACATCGACGTACATGTGCGTCACGTGTTCTCTAGGGGTTAATATTCCCATACGGCGAACAGTGTAAATGTAAATAAATACCAAAGTCTAAAATGTATAATTTTTGGTTACATGACATTCCCCAAAAAATGCAATAAAAAATGACCACATGTGCCATATATGCAAAAGTGGTTCACACAAAGTTATAGGGGGTCAGCAGAGGACAATTTTAAATAATACGTTTTCCGTTGAGCCATAAATTTTATGGTAAAATGAAAGGTGTCATTACAATGTACAATTTGTTGCGCAAAAAAAAAAACGATAAAAAAAACAAGACCTAATATGTGTCTTTAGTTGCATTAAGGAAAAAAATGAAAGTGCAAATATGAATAGTGGCTGTGTCCTCAAGGCCAAAATGGGCTGTGTCCTTAAGGGGTTAAATCATCATTATTTATCATATTAAAACAAATGTTTTACAGGATAAATGACAATATTTTAATAATACATTATATGATACTGTTGTTTTTAAGCTACATAGGAACGTGTGAATAATGAACCATGCTGTTACGCCGAGCGCTCCGGGTTCCCGCTCCTCCCCGGAGCGCTCGCTTCTCCCCCTCCGCTGCAGCGCTCCGGTCACGTCCTCTGACCCGGGGCGCTGCGATCCTGCTGCCAGCCGGGATGCGATTCGCGATGCGGGTAGCGCCCGCTCGCGATGCGCACCCCGGCTCCCCTACCTGACTCGCTCCCCGTCTGTTCTGTCCCGGCGCGCGCGGCCCCGCTCCCTAGGGCGCGCGCGCGCCGGGTCTCTGCGATTTAAAGGGCCACTGCGCCGCTGATTGGCGCAGTGGTTCCAATTAGGGTTATCACCTGTGCACTTCCCTATATTACCTCACTTCCCTTGCACTCCCTTGCCGGATCTTGTTGCCTTAGTGCCAGTGAAAGCGTTCCTTGTGTGTCCCTTGCCAGTGTTTCCAGACCTTCTGCCGTTGCCCCTGACTACGATCCTTGCTGCCTGCCCCGACCTTCTGCTACGTCCGACCTTGCTTCTGCCTACTCCCTTGTACCGCGCCTATCTTCAGCAGCCAGAGAGGTGAGCCGTTGCTAGTGGATACGACCTGGTCACTACCGCCGCAGCAAGACCATCCCGCTTTGCGGCGGGCTCTGGTGAAAACCAGTAGTGGCTTAGAACCGGTCCACTAGCACGGTCCACGCCAATCCCTCTCTGGCACAGAGGGTCCACTACCTGCCAGCCGGCATCGTGACAGTAGATCCGGCCATGGATCCCGCTGAAGTTCCTCTGCCAGTTGTCGCTGACCTCACCACGGTGGTCGCCCAGCAGTCACAACAGATTGCGCAACAAGGCCAACAGCTGTCTCAACTGACCGTTATGCTACAACAGTTGCTACCACAGCTTCAGCAGTCATCTCCTCCGCCAGCTCCTGCACCTCCTCCGCAGCGAGTGGCCGCTCCTGGGATACGCTTATCCTTGCCGGATAAATTTGATGGGGACTCTAAGTTTTGCCGTGGCTTCCTTTCCCAGTGTTCCCTGCATCTGGAGATGATGTCGGACCTGTTTCCCACTGAAAGGTCTAAGGTGGCTTTCGTAGTCAGTCTTCTGTCCGGAAAAGCCCTGTCATGGGCCACACCGCTCTGGGACCGCAATGACCCCGTCACTGCCTCTGTACACTCCTTCTTCTCGGAAATCCGAAGTGTCTTTGAGGAACCTGCCCGAGCCTCTTCTGCTGAGACTGCCCTGTTGAACCTGGTCCAGGGTAATTCTTCCGTTGGCGAGTATGCCGTACAATTCCGTACACTTGCTTCAGAATTGTCCTGGAATAATGAGGCCCTCTGCGCGACCTTCAAAAAAGGCCTATCCAGCAACATTAAAGATGTTCTGGCCGCACGAGAAATTCCTGCTAATCTACATGAACTTATTCACCTAGCCACTCGCATTGACATGCGTTTTTCTGAAAGGCGTCAGGAACTCCGTCAAGATATGGACTCTGTTCGCACGAGGCGTTTCGTCTCCTCGGCTCCTCTCTCCTCTGGTACCCTGCAATCTGTTCCTGTGCCTCCCGCCGTGGAGGCTATGCAGGTCGACCGGTCTCGCCTGACACCTCAAGAGAGGACACGACGCCGTATGGAGAACCTCTGCCTGTACTGTGCTAGTACCGAACACTTCCTGAGGGATTGTCCTATCCGTCCTCCCCGCCTGGAAAGACGTACGCTGACTCCGCACAAAGGTGAGACAGTCCTTGATGTCTACTCTGCTTCTCCACGTCTTACTGTGCCTGTGCGGATGTCTGCCTCTGCCTTCTCCTTCTCTACAGTGGCCTTCTTGGACTCTGGATCTGCAGGAAATTTTATTTTGGCCTCTCTCGTCAACAGGTTCAACATCCCAGTGACCAGTCTCGCCAGACCCCTCTACATCAATTGTGTAAATAATGAAAGATTGGACTGTGCCATACGTTTCCGCACGGAGCCCCTTCTTATGAGCATCGGATCTCATCATGAGAGGATTGAACTTTTGGTCCTCCCCAATTGCACCTCGGAGATTCTCCTTGGACTTCCCTGGCTTCAACTTCATTCCCCAACCCTGGATTGGTCCACTGGGGAGATCAAGAGTTGGGGGTCCTCTTGTTCTAAGAACTGTCTAAAACCGGTTCCCAATAACCCTTGCCGTAACTCTGTGGTTCCTCCAGTAACCGGTCTCCCTAAGGCCTATATGGACTTCGCGGATGTTTTCTGCAAAAAACAAGCTGAGACTCTACCTCCTCACAGGTCTTATGATTGCCCTATCGACCTCCTCCCGGGTACTACTCCACCCCGGGGCAGAATTTATCCTCTCTCTGCCCCAGAGACTCTTGCCATGTCCGAATACGTCCAGGAGAATCTAAAAAAGGGCTTTATCCGTAAATCCTCCTCTCCTGCCGGAGCCGGATTTTTCTTTGTGTCCAAAAAAGATGGCTCCCTACGTCCTTGCATTGACTACCGCGGTCTTAATAAAATCACGGTTAAGAACCGCTACCCCTTACCCCTCATCTCTGAACTCTTTGATCGCCTCCAAGGTGCCCACATCTTCACTAAATTGGACTTAAGAGGCGCCTATAACCTCATCCGCATCAGAGAGGGGGACGAGTGGAAAACGGCATTTAACACCAGAGATGGACACTTTGAGTATCTGGTCATGCCCTTTGGACTGTGCAATGCCCCTGCCGTCTTCCAAGACTTTGTCAATGAAATTTTTCGTGATCTGTTATACTCCTGTGTTGTGGTATATCTGGACGATATCCTAATTTTTTCTGCCAATCTAGAAGAACACCGCCAGCATGTCCGTATGGTTCTTCAGAGACTTCGTGACAACCAACTCTATGCCAAAATTGAGAAATGTCTGTTTGAATGCCAATCTCTTCCTTTTCTAGGATATTTGGTCTCTGGCCAGGGACTACAGATGGATCCCGACAAACTCTCTGCCGTCTTAAATTGGCCACGCCCCTCCGGACTCCGTGCTATCCAACGCTTTTTGGGGTTCGCCAATTATTACAGGCAATTTATTCCACATTTTTCTACCATTGTGGCTCCTATCGTGGCTTTAACCAAGAAAAATGCTGATCCCAAGTCTTGGCCTCCTCAAGCAGAGGACTCCTTTAAACGACTCAAGTCTGCCTTTTCTTCGGCTCCCGTGCTCTCCAGACCTGACCCTTCCAAACCCTTCCTATTGGAGGTTGATGCCTCCTCAGTAGGAGCTGGAGCTGTTCTTCTACAAAAAAATTCTTCCGGGCATGCTGTCACTTGTGGTTTTTTCTCTAGGACCTTCTCTCCAGCGGAGAGGAACTACTCCATCGGGGATCGAGAGCTTCTAGCCATTAAATTAGCACTTGAGGAATGGAGGCACCTGCTGGAGGGATCAAGATTTCCTGTTATTATCTACACCGACCACAAGAACCTCTCCTACCTCCAGTCGGCCCAACGGCTGAATCCTCGCCAGGCCCGGTGGTCTCTGTTCTTTGCCCGATTTAATTTTGAGATTCACTTTCGTCCCGCCGATAAGAACATTAGGGCCGATGCTCTCTCTCGTTCCTCGGATGCCTCAGAAGTTGATCTCCCTCCGCAACACATCATTCCACCTGACTGCCTGATCTCCACTTCTCCTGCCTCCATCAGGCAGACTCCTCCAGGAAAGACCTTTGTTTCTCCACGCCAACGCCTCGGAATCCTCAAATGGGGCCACTCCTCCCATCTCGCAGGTCATGCGGGCATCAAGAAATCTGTGCAACTCATCTCCCGCTTCTATTGGTGGCCGACTCTGGAGACGGATGTTGGGGACTTTGTGCGAGCCTGCACTATCTGTGCCCGGGATAAGACTCCTCGCCAGAAGCCCGCTGGTTTTCTTCATCCTCTGCCTGTCCCCGAACAGCCTTGGTCTCTGATTGGTATGGATTTTATTACGGATTTACCCCCTTCCCGTGGCAACACCGTTATTTGGGTGGTCGTTGATCGATTCTCCAAAATGGCACATTTCATCCCTCTTCCTGGTCTTCCTTCTGCGCCTCAGTTGGCTAAACAATTTTTTGTACACATTTTTCGTCTTCACGGGTTGCCTACGCAGATTGTTTCGGATAGAGGGGTCCAATTCGTGTCTAAATTCTGGAGAGCTCTCTGTAAACAACTCAAGATTAAATTAAATTTTTCCTCTGCATATCATCCCCAGTCCAATGGACAAGTAGAAAGAATTAACCAGATCCTGGGTGATTATTTGCGACATTTTGTTTCCTCCCGCCAGGATGACTGGGCAGATCTCCTTCCATGGGCCGAATTCTCGTATAACTTCAGGGTCTCTGAATCTTCCTCCAAATCCCCATTTTTCGTGGTGTACGGCCGTCACCCTCTTCCCCCCCTCCCTACCCCCTTGCCCTCTGGTCTGCCCGCTGTGGATGAAATTTCTCGTGACCTTTCCATTATATGGAGAGAGACCCAAAATTCTCTCTTACAGGCTTCTTCACGCATGAAGAGATTCGCAGATAAGAAAAGAAGAGCTCCCCCCGTTTTTTCCCCTGGAGACAAGGTATGGCTCTCCGCTAAATATGTCCGCTTCCGTGTCCCTAGCTACAAGTTGGGACCACGCTATCTTGGTCCTTTCAAAATTTTGTGTCAAATTAATCCTGTCTCTTATAAACTTCTTCTTCCTCCTTCTCTTCGTATCCCTAATGCCTTTCACGTCTCTCTTCTCAAACCACTCATCCTCAACCGTTTTTCTCCCAAATCTGTTCCTCCCACTCCTGTTTCCGGCTCCTCGGACGTCTTCTCGGTCAAGGAGATTTTGGCTGCCAAAAAGGTCAGAGGGAAAAATTTTTTTTTAGTAGACTGGGAGGGTTGTGGTCCTGAAGAGAGATCCTGGGAACCTGAGGACAACATCCTTGACAAAAGTCTGCTCCTCAGGTTCTCGGGCTCCAAGAAGAGGGGGAGACCCAAGGGGGGGGGTACTGTTACGCCGAGCGCTCCGGGTTCCCGCTCCTCCCCGGAGCGCTCGCTTCTCCCCCTCCGCTGCAGCGCTCCGGTCACGTCCTCTGACCCGGGGCGCTGCGATCCTGCTGCCAGCCGGGATGCGATTCGCGATGCGGGTAGCGCCCGCTCGCGATGCGCACCCCGGCTCCCCTACCTGACTCGCTCCCCGTCTGTTCTGTCCCGGCGCGCGCGGCCCCGCTCCCTAGGGCGCGCGCGCGCCGGGTCTCTGCGATTTAAAGGGCCACTGCGCCGCTGATTGGCGCAGTGGTTCCAATTAGGGTTATCACCTGTGCACTTCCCTATATTACCTCACTTCCCTTGCACTCCCTTGCCGGATCTTGTTGCCTTAGTGCCAGTGAAAGCGTTCCTTGTGTGTCCCTTGCCAGTGTTTCCAGACCTTCTGCCGTTGCCCCTGACTACGATCCTTGCTGCCTGCCCCGACCTTCTGCTACGTCCGACCTTGCTTCTGCCTACTCCCTTGTACCGCGCCTATCTTCAGCAGCCAGAGAGGTGAGCCGTTGCTAGTGGATACGACCTGGTCACTACCGCCGCAGCAAGACCATCCCGCTTTGCGGCGGGCTCTGGTGAAAACCAGTAGTGGCTTAGAACCGGTCCACTAGCACGGTCCACGCCAATCCCTCTCTGGCACAGAGGGTCCACTACCTGCCAGCCGGCATCGTGACACATGCATCTTTTTCTGTGTATCTTCAGACTGTTCAGCAGGAGTTCATTTGTTCCCATGCTGCATCTTCTCCTACAGGTGACACAACACTAAGTGGCAGCAAAGTACAATACATTACAGGACCTCCTAGTCAGCAGACCAAGTCACCTGGTGTACAAACAGAACACTCTCACGTATCATAAAGATCTTAACCTATACATGTTGAGTATTCAAATGTACCACCACGTGTCAGATACTTAAGACAAATTAATAGAGAACTTTATTATCATAAATTTATTTATAGTGTTGCTAAAGGCCATAAGACAGTAACACCTGACCATACAGCATATGTTCTATCAGGGCACATAGACGTCTTGGAGGAAGTTTCCCTGCTCAGGACCTCCCATGAGCCAGAAGGGAGGGAAGCTGCTCACAGTAGCATGAACATTCACGCCCCCTCCCATAAACTTGCACTGAGGGGGCGAATTGTGATGTCACACGGGGGTGGAGTCATGACGTCCTCCAGCCCCATGGTAGTCATGCTGCATACTTGGAGCCTCCAGCGCCGCGGACAGCTCGCAAAGGTGGGTGCTGAATGACAGATTGCGGGGGTCCCCAGCGGTGGGACCGCCGCGATCAGACATCTTATAGGGGATAGGGGATAAGATGTATTAGGGCCGGAGTACCCCTTTATGAAGCACTCTTTATTGCCCTTGCCTAGATTCTCCAGACCAATCTCAGACTATTATTGCCAAGACAAAAGGGGGACTCATCACAGAAAAGAATAGACCTCCATTCCCGACTCGACTGCAGTCTTGCTCTGCACCATGATAACCTTTGAGATCGATGGCCTGTGACCTGTAGCTGAATGTGTGGCTATTGCCTATTGTCATGTAAGCGCCTTTTGATGTTTTTTGTAGATACTTTTTGAGTACATAGGCTTTGGTATGTGATGTTCAGCTTCACTGACAGTACAGAATGGATCACTGTGCGCCATTCTTGTCTGATAATCTGTCCATGCAGAGGTTTGCCTCTGTGCACCTCATGCTGTCATTCCAGTTTGTCCTTGGTCTCCCAACCTCTGGGACACACAACATTGAACAGTGCTAACATCTTGGCTTCTGTGCGTTGCAATCTGCTGGAGTTATAAACCAAGATCTCTGAGTTTAAAGATTCTGTCCCTTTCAATAAGTGACACATCAATGAACAGGAGGCATCACCCAGCCATACTGAACTGACTTGATCTGATTTCTGACACTTTATGTGGCTAAAAAAATTTGCCTTTTTTTCCCCCTTTAATTAGACTTTTATATTACTGAAGCTGGGTGCAGATCTTAGCAATACCTGATACTTCCTAGATTTGCATAACCTTATTGCTTGTCCTTCTTGGTGTTGCACTTTTAATGTTGAGGAGTATATCTGACTAGTCATGGTATTCCCCCTAAGGCTCTTTTCAAAACATATTTTTGCGGTGTCGGGTGGGGGTATACACTGGGGGACTCCATGAAGGGTACCTGTCACGATGCCGGCTGGCAGGTAGTGGATCCTCTGTGCCAGAGAGGGATTGGCGTGGACCGTGCTAGTGGATCGGTTCTAAGTCACTACTGGTTTTCACCAGAGCCCGCCGCAAAGCGGGATGGTCTTGCTGCGGCGGTAGTGACCAGGTCGTATCCACTAGCAACGGCTCAACCTCTCTGACTGCTGAAGATAGGCGCGGTACAAGGGAGTAGACAGAAGCAAGGTCGGACGTAGCAGAAGGTCGGGGCAGGCAGCAAGGATCGTAGTCGGGGGCAACGGCAGGAGGTCTGGAACACAGGCTAGGAACACACAAGGAAACGCTTTCACTGGCACAATGGCAACAAGATCCGGCGAGGGAGTGAAGGGGAAGTGAGGTATAAATAGGGAGTGCACAGGTGAACACACTAATTGGAACCACTGCGCCAATCAGCGGCGCAGTGGCCCTTTAAATCGCAGAGACCCGGCGCGCGTGCGCCCTAGGGAGCGGGGCCGCGCGCGCCGGGACAGGACAGACGGAGAGCGAGTCAGGTACGGGAGCCGGGATGCGCATCGCAAGCGGGCGCTACCCGCATCGCGAATCGCATCCCGGCTGGAGACGGTATCGCAGCGCACCGGGTCAGTGGAGCTGCCCGGAGCGCTGTGGTAGCGAGAGAGAAGCGAGCGCTCCGGGGAGGAGCGGGGACCCGGAGCGCTCGGCGTAACAGTACCCCCCCCCCTTGGGTCTCCCCCTCTTCTTAGAGCCTGAGAACCTGAGGAGCAGACTTTTGTCTAGGATGTTGTCCTCAGGTTCCCAGGATCTCTCTTCAGGTCCACAGCCCTCCCAATCCACCAAAAAGAACCTTTTTCCTCTGACCGTCTTGGAGGCCAGTATCTCTTTCACTGAGAAGACGTCAGAAGAACCGGAGACAGGAGTGGGAGAAACTAATTTGGGAGAGAAACGGTTGATGATGAGTGGTTTAAGAAGAGAGACATGAAAGGCATTAGGAATACGGAGAGAAGGAGGAAGAAGAAGTTTGTAAGAGACAGGATTAATTTGGCACAAGACTTTGAAAGGACCAAGATAGCGTGGACCCAGTTTGTAACTGGGGACACGAAAGCGGACATATTTAGCGGAGAGCCATACCTTGTCTCCGGGAGCAAAAATGGGGGGAGCTCTTCTTTTCTTATCGGCAAACTTTTTCATGCGAGATGAAGCCTGTAAAAGAGAATCTTGGGTCTCTTTCCATACGGTGGAAAGATCACGAGTCACTTCATCTACAGCGGGCAAACCAGAGGGCAAGGGAGTAGGGAGGGGGGGAAGAGGGTGACGGCCGTACACCACGAAAAATGGGGATTTGGAGGAAGATTCAGAGACTCTAAAGTTATACGAGAATTCGGCCCATGGTAGAAGATCTGCCCAATCATCCTGGCGGGAGGAAACAAAATGTCGTAAATAATCACCCAAGACCTGGTTAATTCTTTCTACTTGTCCATTGGATTGAGGATGATATGCAGAAGAAAAGTTTAATTTAATCTTGAGTTGTTTACAGAGAGCCCTCCAGAATTTTGACACGAATTGGACGCCTCTATCCGAGACTATCTGTGTGGGCAACCCGTGAAGACGAAAAATGTGTACAAAAAATTGTTTAGCCAACTGAGGCGCTGAAGGAAGACCAGGAAGAGGGATGAAATGTGCCATCTTGGAGAATCGATCAACGACCACCCAAACAACAGTGTTGCCACGGGATGGGGGTAGGTCTGTAATAAAATCCATACCAATCAGAGACCAAGGCTGTTCGGGGACAGGCAGAGGATGAAGAAAACCAGCGGGCTTCTGGCGAGGAGTCTTATCCCGGGCACAGACAGTGCAGGCTCGCACAAAGTCCACGACATCCGTCTCCAGAGTCGGCCACCAATAGAAGCGAGAGATGAGTTGCACAGATTTCTTGATGCCTGCATGACCTGCGAGATGGGAGGAGTGACCCCATTTGAGGATTCCGAGGCGTTGGCGTGGAGAGACGAAGGTCTTTCCTGGAGGAGTTTGCCTGATGGAGGCTGGAGAAGTAGAGTAGACATCAAGGACTGTCTCACCTTTGTGCGGAGTCAGCGTACGTCTTTCCAGGCGGGGAGGACGGATAGGACAATCCTTCAGGAAGTGTTCGGTACTGGCACAGTACAGGCAGAGATTCTCCATGCGGCGTCGTGTCCTCTCTTGAGGTGTCAGGCGAGACCGGTCGACCTGCATAGCCTCCACGGCGGGAGGCACAGGAACGGATTGCAGGGGACCAGAGGAGAGAGGAGCCGGGGAGAAAAAACGCCTTGTGCGAACAAAGTCCATATCCTGGCGGAGCTCCTGACGCCTTTCGGAAAAACGCATGTCAATGCGAGTGGCAAGATGGATGAGTTCATGTAGGTTAGCAGGGATTTCTCGTGCGGCCAGAACATCTTTAATGTTGCTGGATAGGCCTTTTTTAAAGGTCGCGCAGAGGGCCTCATTATTCCAGGATAATTCTGAAGCAAGAGTACGGAATTGTACGGCGTACTCGCCAACGGAAGAATTACCCTGGACCAGGTTCAACAGGGCAGTCTCAGCAGAAGAGGCTCGGGCAGGTTCCTCAAAGACACTTCGAATTTCCGAGAAGAAGGAGTGTATAGAGGCAGTGACGGGGTCATTGCGGTCCCAGAGCGGTGTGGCCCATGACAGAGCTTTTCCAGACAGAAGGCTGACTACGAAAGCCACCTTAGACCTTTCAGTAGGAAACTGGTCCGACATCATCTCCAAGTGCAGGGAACATTGGGAAAGAAAGCCACGGCAGAATTTAGAGTCCCCATCAAATTTATCCGGCAAGGATAGTCGTAGACCAGAAGCGGCCACTCGCTGCGGAGGAGGTGCAGGAGCTGGCGGAGGAGATGATTGCTGAAGCTGTGGTAGTAGCTGCTGTAGCATCACGGTCAGTTGAGACAGCTGTTGGCCTTGTTGCGCTATCTGTTGTGACTGCTGGGCGACCACCGTGGTGAGGTCGGCGACAACTGGCAGAGGAACTTCAGCGGGATCCATGGCCGGATCTACTGTCACGATGCCGGCTGGCAGGTAGTGGATCCTCTGTGCCAGAGAGGGATTGGCGTGGACCGTGCTAGTGGATCGGTTCTAAGTCACTACTGGTTTTCACCAGAGCCCGCCGCAAAGCGGGATGGTCTTGCTGCGGCGGTAGTGACCAGGTCGTATCCACTAGCAACGGCTCAACCTCTCTGACTGCTGAAGATAGGCGCGGTACAAGGGAGTAGACAGAAGCAAGGTCGGACGTAGCAGAAGGTCGGGGCAGGCAGCAAGGATCGTAGTCGGGGGCAACGGCAGGAGGTCTGGAACACAGGCTAGGAACACACAAGGAAACGCTTTCACTGGCACAATGGCAACAAGATCCGGCGAGGGAGTGAAGGGGAAGTGAGGTATAAATAGGGAGTGCACAGGTGAACACACTAATTGGAACCACTGCGCCAATCAGCGGCGCAGTGGCCCTTTAAATCGCAGAGACCCGGCGCGCGCGCGCCCTAGGGAGCGGGGCCGCGCGCGCCGGGACAGGACAGACGGAGAGCGAGTCAGGTACGGGAGCCGGGATGCGCATCGCGAGCGGGCGCTACCCGCATCGCGAATCGCATCCCGGCTGGAGACGGTATCGCAGCGCACCGGGTCAGTGGAGCTGCCCGGAGCGCTGTGGTAGCGAGAGAGAAGCGAGCGCTCCGGGGAGGAGCGGGGACCCGGAGCGCTCGGCGTAACAGTACCACTGCCATATAGCTATGATAGATATTATTATTTGTGGAAACCTAAATAGAAACTGTTTAAAACAGAGACAAAAAAAATTTTCTGCCTTCCGACTGGTGATTGGGGTCCATGAACATGTCTGTAGATGGCTGTGTAAAAGGGGCTCTTCTGTTATAGTCTGGTGCACCTTCTTTTCCCTAGCTTCTCTCATTACTTTTATTGCATCTTTTTTGATTTACTGGAAGTAGGCCCGCCAGCTGGATTTAAATATTCATAAGCATTGGTCACGTGACCGCTCAGTAGGCACCCGGTGAATTGGGTTATAGTGCGGGTGAATGGGTGACCGTTTTCCTTTCAGAGATTTGTGGCTGATTCAGAGCACAGAAGGATTTGTGCAGATAAAGGCACATTGAGGAAGATTTCTGCCAGATCCATGCATCGGATCAAGGGAGCAGCTGCTTAAATACCATTACATAGCAGCAAACAGATATTTGAAGCTGCTGGTGCCTCTGAAGTCCCATGGACATCAGGTGTAGAGTCTTGCAACTATGCATAAACCTTCTATTCGGCCACCACCAACCAATGCTAACAAGCAGAAACGGCTGCATTGGGCAGAAAAATACATGAAGACTTGTTTTCAAACATGAGTGCCGTGCAACCCTGGATGGTCCAGATGGATGAAGTAGCGAATGGTTGGAGGACGGCTACCCTGTTCCAACAAGGCTGCGACGTCAGCAAGGCGGTGGTGGAGTCATGTTTTGGGATGAAATCATCGGAAGAGAGCTGGTCCCCGAAGGTGTAAAGATGACCTCTGCAAAGTATGTGGAGTTTCTGACTGACCACTTTCTTCCCTGGTATAGACGGAAGAACTATGCTTTTCATAATAAAATCAACTTCATGCATGACAATGCACCATCTTATGCTGCAAAGAATACCTCTGCATCAATGGCTGCTATGGGGATAAAAGGAGAGAAAGTCATGGTGTGGCCTCCATACTCCCCTGACCTCAATCCTATTGAGAACCTTTGAAACATCCTCAAGCATATGATATATGAGGGTGGGAGGCAGTTTTCATCCAAACAGCAGCTCTGGGAGGCTATTCTGACATCTTGCAAACAAATTCAAGCAGAAACTGTCCACAAACTCACAAGTTCAATTGACGCAAGACTTGTGAAGCTGCTATCAGATAAGGGGTCATGTGTTAAAATGTAATGTGACCTGTTAAAATGTTTAAAAAGTTAAAATGTTGTTAAAAGTTTGATTGAAATAGCTTTTGATTTCAGTAAATATGCTGCACACAACACAACAAATGACAATTTTCAGTTATTTTCAACCTACATTCAGTTATTTTCAACCTATACTTAATAGAGCTAATCCCACAGGGCTAATTTTTGCCTTTATAGGCCCCCAAACTGGGACAATAAATACTAATGATATACTGGACAGTTCTATTAGGTGTGCAAAACAGCATATCTAGCAAAGTGCTCAGTACTCAGGTCACAGAGCATGTCTAGAAAACTCAACCACAGAAGTTAATAAGTCAAGTATATTATTTCCAGTTAGCTGCTGTAAATAATATTTCCAAATGCTGTTAAGAAGGCAATATGGCTGCCTTCATAGTAATGTACAAAAAATAAAAAACAATAAAAAAAAACAATAAAAACAGATTAGAAAAAGGAAGATATCTCAGTATCTGACTTTTATAAGTAACAAATGTGCCTTAAAGCATTAGTCACTTAGTACTCATTTTTAACGATAGTTGATACTATTGTTCATTGTTGCTGATCCTATTTTAAGAATATATGTCTAGATATATCTGCTATATAAATTTAAAGAGAATTTGTCACAAGACAATGACTATGGATAAGAACATCAGTTGCTCTTTTAGGGATCAATTGATGTTTAAACTTTGTATACTACAATAAGACATTTTTTGGTCCATTCTTATTTGAGCTGGAACTTCATTCAGTCACCAGAAAATAACCTATTGTTTAATTCAAGTTTTTATATTAGCTATATTTTTAAGAATATTTGAGGATGTTCTTTTTTTTTATTTTCCATTTATACTATGTTATATTTTAAAATAACCCTGACATCTTGAAATTTCTATTCTGGCCACTAGGCCTAAAACTAAACTGAGACTTTCTGTTCTCTACAGTTCACTTTTCAGCAGTATCTTCCATATCATCACAAACAGGATTACAGTGAAAGGTGACACCAGTACATTGATAACAGAGGTACACATAATAGCTGTTGCTCACAGGTCAGCCTCCCCCTCCCTGGCTGCAAGCCTAGGTTTTTAGACATTTTGTATTTTTTTTTGTATTTCTATTCTACATAATGTGCACTGTAAATCCCCAACAAATCAAAGCTAAAATGTACACATTCTCTGCTTTGGATATCTGTGCTAGTATATGTACTGGACACACTGCTGTATACCTGCTGCATGCAGCCATAATGCAATGTGAACAGCCCTTTATTGCTACATTTTGGCTAAAGTCACACTGACTGTTCTTGTCAGCAATGTCCTACATGTAGAAATACGACTCAGGGAAAATATGTAATTAACAATACTTTTGCTGTCTTCTATCTTTTCAATTTTAATATGCAGGAGACAGTGTCCCAGTCATTCATTTTTATAGCTAGGTATGCAGACAATGCAGAGAGGACGGTGCACAGTGATTCAGAGAATCAGTCATGAGGCTGCAGCATCTGGTGAAATAATATCCCCTAATGAATTATTTATTGGGGGTTCCTTCCTTAGCTTCCCTAGAAAACAAGGGCCTACAGTGATTTTTAAACTGGCAGAAAAATGCTGGGCCCTGGCACTTTGCAATGCTTAGAAATACCAGCCATGTATTAACCAGTTCCATCAGCTCATAAAATCATGTATGTAACAGAGTAATTACTATTTATTTTTTGCAATAAAATAAAGCCAGGACTAAACCATAGTTAAATAATAATGATATTCTGAGCAGCATGATCTCTCTGTTCAGCAATCTGGAAAGAGAAGAGTAAAGATAAATATTCCATGGAGACGTGATCACAGCAAAATCACAGTTACTACAACTATCAAGTGAGCTCAGTATTTCCCTAAGAGGAAAGATGTAGGTTGCACAGTAACCTGCAATTTTGACATGACTGTTACATAACTGAAGGTTAAAGGGGTACTCTGCCCCCAGACATCTAATCCCCTATCCAAAGGGGGTTATTAGGCTAAGTTTCCACTTGTTTTTTTCCCCCTGTGTTTTTCTGTGTGAAAAAAACCAGGGCTGTGGAGTCGGAGTCGGACTAAATTTTGGGTACCTGGAGTCGGAGTCAGCAAACAATGCACCGACTCTGACTCCTACTAAATTTGGATTGGAATAAAAAAAAAAAAAAAAAAAAGCAAGTTTAAATGTCCCAATTCACAAAATGTTATAAGTAATGACTTCTCTACTGTAAGAATAAAGACCAATGCATGCAGTGCCTCACATAGCCGCAAAGCGAACACGTTAAGTGACCCTGAAGAAGCATGCTTTTCATGTGCTTCACTATATGGCACAAATGCACAATTAGGAGCGGCAATACTTATACTTTCCATAGTGTTGTGTTCTGCTGTTACAGGGAACCCATGGGTAACCTAGCCTCTCACTGATAAGGGATTAAGTAAATATGTTTTTTGCAGGACTAGAGACACTTGTATAAGTGAAGGGAATGGAGGGTCAATAGTTCAAGACTGAAACTGTAAGCCATTGGAAAAACTGCTGCTTTCAGATAAGGCTATAAAAACTTGTAAACTCTGATTGTTAGCTTAAAGGGGTACTCCGCCCCAAGACATCTTATCCCCTATCCAAAGGATAGGGGATAAGATGTCAGATCGCCAGGGTCTCACTGCTGGGGACCCCCGGGATCGCCGCTGCAGCACCGCGCTATCATTACTGCACAGAGCGAGTTCGCTCTGCGTGTAATGACAGGCAATACAGGGGCCCGAGCATCGTTTCGTCATGGCTCCGCCCCTCATGATGCCACAGCCCGCCCCCTCAACACAAGTCTATGGGAGGGGGCGTGGCGGTAGTCAAGCCTTCTGCCATAGACTTGCATTAAGGGGGCAGACCGTGATGTCACGAGGGGCGAAGCCATGGCGTCACGCTGCTCAATCCCCTGTATCGCCCGTCATTACGCATAGAGCGGGACTGCAGCGATCTGACATCTTATCCCCTATCCTTTGGATAGGGGATAAGATGTCTAGCAGCGGAGTACCCCTTTAAACTTTAAACATGACTATGTGATTCTACTAGGGAAATTATGTTTTATAATAAATGCCCCTTCCTGGATCCTCCCACTGCCCTATCTTCAGCAGCAGATCAGCACACAAAAAGGAGAAGGCAGCAGCTTCTGCCCAACTACCTCTCTCTGCGAGAAGAGAAGAACTTGGTGGAACAGCTTCTTGGATTCAACTGTAAGTGTTTATAAATACATTCACATATTTATACAGAGGAGTCAGGGTCGGAAGTACAAAAACTGTGGAGTCGGAGTCGGAACATTTATCTACCGACTCCACAGCCGTGAAAAAAATGCCAGAAAAATGCCATTGCAATTTCTTGCGTCTGACGTTTTTTCTGGCATTTTTGCATTTGATTGGAAATTGCATTTTTGGCCCCTTTAGCATCTTTTTCAAAATTTGTTGGGTACAAAAAAAAAATTTATAGACAAAAAAAGAAAAGATGCAGTAGTGATGGAAAAAAAGTTATTTAATGAAATTTATATTTTTATAACAAAATTTTTATTAATTTTTAAACAGGGATCAATTTATGTGTGCGGGCAGGGCACAAAAAAAAGTAGCGGACAATAATGAAAATGTAGTGTGTGTGTTTTTCACTTTTTTTCTTTATTTTTAAGGTAGTACTACTACTCCCAGCATGGAACACACTGTTCCATGATGGGAGTAGTAGTTCCTGTACTAATAGATTGCTCCGGGTGTCACTCCTGACACCCAATGCGATCGTCCATAATATAGCAGAGATGCGGAGCAGCTCTATACAGCACCTGCATCTCTGCACTATACTCCAGGCAGCCAGTGATGTTAAAAGAACATCACTCATTAATATTTTCCACCCAGAGTGGGGATTGACCGGATGGTGGCAGCCAATCCCCACTCTCAGCAGGAAATATGAATGATTAGTGGCCGGTCGGAGTACAGAGCAGAAATTTGAGCTCAGGAAAAAGCCGCTCCGCATCTCAGGGATGAAGGATGATCGCAGCGGGTGTCAGGAGTGACACCTGCTGTGATCTGTCCTTAACTGCAGGTACTACACACTCTGCTCCATGCTGGGAGTTGTAGTACCTGCATTAATAGACAGATTGCAGTGAGTGTCACTCCTGACACCCGCTGTGATCCTCCTGTATAATGTATAGATACAGCTGGCCGTTCGTCTATGGTCACCTGCACAGATGTTTATATACACCTATTCATATTTCCCACAGAGAGTTGTGATTGGCTGGAACCATCTGGCCAATTACAGCTCTCTGCGGAAAATATGAATAGGTGTATATATATGGCAGTGCAGGGGACCATAGAAGAGCGGCTGGCCACATCTATACATTATACAGGAGGATCGCAACGGCGTCAGAAGTGACATGGGCGATCTGTCAATTTGTACAGGTACTACTACTCCCATCATGGAACAGTGTGTTCCCTGCTGGGAGTAGTAGTACTACCTAAAAAGTTAAACACACACATACACTACATTTTTATTATTGTTGGCTACATTTTTAGTTCCCTGCCCGCCCACATTAATTGATCCCTGTTTAAAAATGAATTAAACTTTTGTTCATCACTACTGTATCTTTAATATTTTTTTTTCATAGTACCCTACGAAATTTTGTTAAAAAACATCTCCATCACTTTTTTGGATTGCTAAAGTCCAAAAAAAAGAATAAAAACCAGCTACAAAAATGCCAAAGTTAAAAACCCACATGTCGTTTTTCTTGGCGTTTTTTTATTCCCATAGACCTCTATGGTAGAAAAACGCCACAATTTCATGGGAAAAAATACCATAGGCTTAACATGCTGCGAGTCTGCAAAACCACCAAGGAGCTGAAAAACGCCAAAAAAGAGTGAAAAAACGCCAAAAGGTTAAAAAAAAAGCCAAACTTAAAAACGCAAAGTGGAAAAACAATTTATTGATTTTTCCTTGATTTACAGCTAACATCTGGCCGCAGCATTTACTGGCCGAAATTTTTTGGCGTTTTTCTTGGGGTCCCCCCCCCCCAAAAAAAAAAACAAGTAGAAACTTAGCCTTATAGGGTTTTTTCTATGTAATTGTTCCCTGAGCATTTTTTGGTGCACACTGTTTTATATAAAGCCCTGCCACTTCTGTTAAACCATAACCCTTTTCCGGTACCATTCCCCCATTTTATGATCACTGTGAAAAATATCTAAAAACTCTTTTAAATGTGGCACAAATCATGTATGCCATGCCGTGAGCGCATGGTCCCGTTACCTGCTGCTGCCGGCGGGGCTGGGACTCACATCGCGCATGCGAGCCCCAGTCCGTCACTCACCTGGTGCTTCTCCTGCCCCAGCCTCTGTCTCACTGCTCCAGCGCACGTGCCCCCGTCCCCTAGGGCGCACGTGCCGGAGCTTTAAGATTTAAAGGGCCAGTACGCTCATTAGTGTGATTCACCTGTAGCTCATTTATATATTCCTCCACTTTCCTCACTCCCCTGCTGGATCTTTGTTGCCTTGTGCCTTAGAGAAAGCGTTCCTGTTTCTGCCTTGCAGTGTATCTGATCCTTCGCATTGTGACCCGACCTTGCTTCTCTGCCGCCTGCCTATTGACCTCCTGCTATGTCCTGACTACACAACCGTGCCGCCTGCCCTGACCTTCTGCTATCCAGACTATGAGCTGCCTTATCCCTTCTGTGCCTCGCATTTCCTCAGCCGCCTGTGTGGTCGAACTGTGCCAGGGGACCTGGGTGCCGCCTGCCGCAGCAAGTCCATCCCACTTTGCGGTGGGCTCTGGTGAAAACCAGCGGCACCTTAGACTCCCCTTCCTGGTACGGTCCAAGTCATCTGCCACACAGGTCCAGCGGATCCACATCCACCAGAGTTCCTGTCTTCTGAAACGTGAGTGTTACAATAATAATGATAATGGGCATATCTTTGGGGGAAAAAAAGATACAAAAACTTCATCATGAAGCCCCAATAAGTAAATAAAAATTGCTGCAGCTTATTATGGCTTTTTTCAAGCTGAATGTCTGAAGGAGGCCTAAATGAAAATGCTTTTGGTAAAGTTATACGAAAAGCATTTTCATTTAGTCCTCCTTCAGACATTATGGGGGAGGTTTATCAAAACCTGTATAAAGGAAAAATCGTGCAGTTGCCCATAGCAACTAATCAGATCGCTTCTTTCATTTTTAAAGAGGCCTATGAAAAATTAAAGAAGCGATCTGATTGGCTGCTAAAGGCAACTGCACCACTTTTCCTCTGCACAGGATTTGATAAATCTTCCCCATAGTGTAATCATTAATATATCTTATATGTGACAGGACCTTAATGTAGAGAATATTGCCATATTTATATACAAGCTATAATTCATTGGTTCACTTTATACAAGATACGTTCTGAATGTTTTCTTTTGTAGTACTGGTGATATTCCTATTACACAGCTATAGTTCCCTTATAAAAGACAATGAAGGCTGATATTCTGAACATTGTAACATTCATGTAACATTGTACAGAGCAGACTCTATTGTCTTATATAAGGGTATTATGGTGCTAAAAAAGAAAATCTATCCATCGGTCAAATTACATCAAAGCAAATTTTCACAGGTTTGCTCATCTCTACAGACAACTATTTGCAGAGAAAAAGTGAAAGCATGCAAACATTTAGAAAGTAGGCTAAACAACTGATGTTAAAGGGGTACTCCCCTGGCCAGAGTTCGGAACTTAATGTTCTGAATGCTGTTTTCGCACTGCGGGGGTCAGCCACACCCCTTGTGATATCATGGTCATGCCCCCTCAATGCAAGTCTATGGGAGGGGGCGTGATGGTCGTCACACCCCCTGCCATAGACTTGCATTGAGGGTGCGTGCCTGTGATGTCACGAGGGGGCATGGTCGACTCCTGCAGCCTGAAAACAGCATTCAGAACATTAAAGGGGAACTCTGGTGGAAACAAGTAGAAAAAAAATGTTTTCAAATCAACTGGTGCCCGAAAGTTAAACAGATTTGTAAATGACTTCTATTAAAAAAATCTTAATCCTTCCAGTACTTATTAGCTGCTGTATAAAACAGAGAAATTTGTAAATGTATTTTCTGTTTGACAGCAGTGCTCTCTGCTGACACCTCTGTCTGTGTCAGGAACTGTACAGAGTAGAATAATATCCCCATAGAAAACCTCTCCTGCTCTAGACATTTCCTGACACAGACAGAGATGTCAGTAGAGAGCACTGTTAGACAGAAAAGAACTTCACACATTTCTCTGTAGTGTACAGCAGCTGATAAGTACTAGAATGGGTACGATTTTTTAATAGAAGTAACTTACAAATCCGTTTAACTTTCTTGCACCAGTTGATTTGAAAATATTTTTTTTCCACCGGAGTTCCCCTTTAAGTTCCAAACTCTGGCCAGTGGAGTACCCCTTTAAATCGGTTACAGCCAATGGTCACTCTGTAAGTATGTTGCAGTATGCGCCAGAATACCTTTTTGCTGGTATGTCGAAGTATACCGAGGTTGTAAACTCCAGAATGTGAAGTGAATGGGGCCTAACTCCTAACATTCAGTACCTTCTGTGTTTGATGTAGAACATGCATGAAAAGTGAGTACGAGAGATCTGCATACCTTGCTGAAAGCTTTCCACTTGTTTATCTTCAAGCTTCTGAGTTAGTTCTAATGAAGACATAAAACAATATTAGAACAGTCAGCAAAAAATTTTAACTATTTTTTTTTTTTTTAAAACAACTTGGTTAATTCTGGGTTATGCTTTGACATGCAATACTTTGATGTGAGGTTGCACAATGCAACTTTATTTCCTTCCCAAATTTATTTTTTTAAGGCTAAGAACACCTTTGAAATCCATTATTCCTGCTTTTTATTTATTATAGTGCAAACTATTTTTACCTCTGTAGGTCTATTTTTTTTAAATGTTGCTTCCATTTGCTTCTACAGCTTCTGCAGCATCCTGTTGCTATCTCTAACAATGAGAGAGCAGAAGGTCCGCCTGATGGGTTCATCTTATCAGCTAAATGGAAGGCAGATTTTACTAAAAAAAACTATTTAGAAAGTTGCCTTATTTTGCATTAAAGGGGTACTCCGGCGCTAAGACATCTTATCCCCTATCAAAAGGATAGGGGATAAGAGGCCTGATCGCGAGGGTCCTGCCGCTGGGGACCCCCGTGATCTTTCACGCAGCACCCCGTTACCATCAGCCCCCGGAGCGTGTTCTCTCCGGGTCTGATGACTGCCGATCACGGGCCGGAGTATTGTGACGTCACAGCTCCGCCCCCTCAATGCAAGCCTATGGGAGGAGGCGTGACAGCTGTCACGCCCCCTCCCATAGCCTTGCATTGAGGGGGTGGAGCAAGACTGCACACAGGGACAGAGCCGTGACATCACAATACTCCGGCCCCGTGATCAACAGTCATCAGACCCGGAGAGAACACGCTCCAGGGGCTGATGGTAACGGGGTGCTGCGTGAAAGATCACGAGGGTCCCCAGCGGCGGGACCCTCGTGATCAGGCATC
This sequence comes from Hyla sarda, assembly GCF_029499605.1. Classification (NCBI taxonomy): domain Eukaryota; kingdom Metazoa; phylum Chordata; class Amphibia; order Anura; family Hylidae; genus Hyla; species Hyla sarda. The sequence goes on along the minus strand of NC_079190.1, from coordinate 376,677,307 downwards.
TTATCCCCTATCCTTTGGATAGGGGATAAGATCTCTTAGCGCCGGAGAACCCCTTTAAGGAAACAGATCAACAATAAAAACATTTGTGAAAAGTTGTCTTTTAATTATCATCATCTGTATTAGCTGTTATCCTGTTCCATAATATTTTATGTAAAGTGCTGATCTTTAAAATTGATATTTTTACTCTACGATAGATACACTAAACAACACCTAGGCCCTTATGTATCAATGATTATGCTTTTTTTCTTTGGTGCATTTGTAAGGCAAAAATGTATGCATTCTTAGTTACGTGTTATGCATTAATGGGGGACAAAAAGAAATCGATCCACCCCACACATATAAGGCAAGTAAATGTATTTAAGACAAAACTTTGCATCATGGGCATGAAACTGAAAAGTTAATAAAACTTGGAATACCCCTTTAACTATCTGTCTCAATAAAAATAACATTTCACTACATCACAACGGATTTCAAATTCTGTCCGTCTTTGGCGCTATGTCCGGCATAGTGGCTACGTCCGAGCGGTCCTAGTGCCTACTGAATAAGAGACAAAGCAGATAGAATCTCCTATGGAGACTCTATAGTGAGAATGCACCCTTATGTTGAATTCTATAACTTAAAGTGCACCAAATTTAACAGAGTCATTTGCTGCCAAACATTTCCATAAAATGCTACAAAAACTAAATAAATATATAATGCCAAGTTATATGTATAAAATCTTTATCCTATAAATAGAGGTGAAAATATAGTCAATCAATAAGATATTGTAATTCCATTTTTCTTTCTTTCTCAGGACGCCTCCTGGGAATATAATTTCAAGGAAGACAGATTTCATATTGACAAAATTCCCTCAGTACAGCAGAATGCTGGCAATTTAACATATTGCTCGGCTGAGACATTAGTCACGTCCAGCTGGAAGGGGTGAAAGATTTCATGTGGTTATTTCAGGCAATTGGTTTCATGATAGAGACTTTAGCCTGAATTCCTTGATTCGGCAGGATAGTTTATAAGTAACTGAGTCTATGCTGAAGGCATGAACGTATCGTAATGTGATTAATGCGTTATCATATGCTGTGCTTCCAAATTCTTAGTGAAAAAATTAGGAAGCTTATGGCAGTTAAAGGGGTACTCTGGCCCTAATACATCTTATCCCCTATCCAAAGCATAGGTGATAAGATGTCTGATCTCGTGGGTCCCACCGCTGGGGACCCCTGCAGTCGTCTGTCATTAAAGGGTAGCTCCCACCATCATGGTTTTTTTTTTGTGTCCCTGCCTATTGCCCTTCTATCCCTAACACCCTCCCTGCCTTTATTTTTTTTCTTACTATTTTAAAAATGGCATTTAGTCTGCCTGGTAGTGTGCTCACTACCAGGCAGACTTCCCCAGCAGGCACCACGTCACTGATGCCTGCTGGGGGGGCCAACTTCCGCCCTTAGTTCTCCTAACAGGGTGCCTTTAGCTGTTTCACCACTACAACTCCCAGCATGCCCTAACATCTATTGGCTGTCAGGGCATGTTGGGAGTTGTAGTGGTAAAACAACTGGAGGCACCCAGGACAGGAGCTTCATGGGGGAAGGAGTGAGCCGGGAGCCGATGCGGGAGGGACGGGTGCGGGGGAGCCTCTTCCTGCCACTCGGTGAGTAACACCCAAACACCCTCCGCGCCCCCCGTACCTTGCAGCAGTGCCCCCCATCCCCCCGTACCTTGCAGCAGCGTCCCCGCCCCCGTACCATACAGCAGCGCCCCCCGCCCCCCGTACCTTGCAGCAGCACCCCCCCGCGCCCCCCGTACCTTGCAGGAGCAGCCCCCCCCCGCACCTTGCAGCAGGGCCGTCGGCGAGTGCGGGAAGCCCTGCTGGAATCAGTCGGAATTTTGCTGTGACGTCACTCCGCACTGCATGCGGCCACTAGGAGGGCGCCCCCTAGTTGCCGAATTTCAAATTGCTTTTAAAATGTTTTAAAAGCATTTTTATATAATAAAAGTATATTAGAGATATGTTGTAGTACTTAAGTACTACAACGTATCAAAAAGAATTTTTCATGACAGTGCCCATTTAAGCACCCACCTTTGCAAGCTCTCTGCACTGCTTGAGGCTCCAAGTGTGCAGCGTGACGACCACGGGCCGGAGTATCGTGACGTCACAACTCCGCCCTGTGTGACATCACACCCCGCCCCCTCAATGCAAGTCAATGGGAGGCGGCGTGCCAGCCCCTCCCATAGACTTTGTGGACTATTGGCTATGGACAAAGGCGTAACTTGTAGCTTTTTGGCCCAGTGTGCCAATTATAATACTGGTCTCTTATGGGGCAGATGTGCTTTGGGCCCTATTTAGGCACCAGGGCCCTGGTGCGACTGCTACCTCGGCACCAGCTACCAGGTATGCTCCTGGCTATAAACAGATGTGAATATTGAAGATGATTGCTGAAGTCCCAACTCCAGGTGTTCATTGTCTATTCAACCACTGGACTGCCTCCTTCCAGATTGCTGCCCCCTCCCCCCATTGCTGTGTTCTTGATTAGCTAAGCATATATTGTTGTTTATATCTTGCTTTTTTGCATTTGTCTTTGGCATTGTCACTTAAAGGGGTACTCCGCCCCTAGACATCTTATCCCCTATTCAAAGGATAGGGTATAAGATGTCTTATCGCGGGGACCCCTGCAATCTCAGCTGCGGCAACCCAGACATTCGGTGCATGGAGCGAAGTTCGCTCTGTGCCGGATGACTGGCGATGCAGGGCGGAGGCTCGTAACATCACCGTCACGCCCCCTCCATAGACTTGCATTGAGAGAGCGTGGCCGTGACATCACAAGCGGGCACAGCGTGACGTCACGAGCCTCCGCCCTGGATCGCCAGTCATCCGGCACGGAGTGAAGTTCACTCCATGCACCGGATACTTTGCCTACATAAAAATTAGACTGTCAGCATTTTTTATTATAATTGACAAACTATGCCAACAAATAACTAATGTAAGGCCTTGGCATGTTGAGAGTAATGTATATTAAGATATTAGATATATTAGATATCCAGAGCATAACAAAAAAGAACTTTTACTAAACTGAAATAATATAATTGAGCTATACACAAGATAATTTATTTAAACCCATTTCGCAGGGATGTCTCCACTCCCCAGTAAAATCTACACTCTCTTGTGTCTTCATGCAAGGATGAATGATCCTCATGAGATGTGTTTCCTAGAAGTACTCGCTGTCGTCTGATTTTCGCCTTCCACTAGGTTACTCTCCTGATGTCTTCTTTTGTATAAACATCTGATGATGCAATTTATAGTCTAATGTTTCTTTTTTTTTTGACATGTGAAAGGTAGTAGGATAACAGATGTCCATAATGGATTTATACCCCTGTTCCATTGTTTTTGTGTTTTCTCCTATGTAAACAGTTTTTTTTGTATCATTACACTATTAGAAATGTTTTAAGTATTTGGTATGTTGTGAAATATCAGTGGTGCTTTTTTCCCCAGAAGGTAACAGCTCCAGTATGAAGGGGGGGGGGGGGGGGGGGTTGACTGATGATACCCTCACATGATCTTTGTAACAGGGCCCCTGCTCTAAGTGAGCAGCACGTTACGTCTACTGGTAGATGGCACCCATTCCATTCATGGGAGCACCAGAGATGCCTGCATGCTGTACTCGGGTCTTAACGGCGCTCCCATAGAAATGAATGAAGCATGTGCTGTATTAAGAACATGCTCCTCACTGAGAGTCAGGTTCTGTTACGGAGACAGCGGTACGATCAGCTACTTCTCCCCTATCCTTTGCATAGGAGATAAGTTAGTTTTGGCTGGAGTCCTTCTTTAAGCCAGCGGAGATCGAATAGTAATTCTCAATGTATGGTAGCTCTCTTAGCAAGGATATAATACAATAATCAATAAAAATGCCAAAGCAATGAAAATGAGCTGTTACATACACATACATGTGAGACTGGAACAGCCAAGAACCGGCACAAGGGCAAAAGTGACTGATGTCATATGATTGAGGAGATTATGGTTCGTGCTTAGGGATGCAGGTTATAAGATTTACAGTGACTGTCCTGTGGCTCTCACTGTCCTGTGGCTCTCACTGTCCTGTGGCTCTCACTAATTCAGTTTCCTGTGAAGAAGTCAGCTATTCTGTTAATGTATCAGAATTGTGCAGAATGTGAAAAGTACAAAGCAAATTACCTACAATAAAAGAATTATACCACTATATTACATCCAGGGGCGGGCACCATCAACAGAGGACCTCTTCATTGCTAACTGCTAATTTAATTACTAGTTGTGACGTCTATATGTGATACCGGTCAGAAGCCCCAACTTTGATGTCATGTTAGCTGACATCTATTTTACCTTACCTGGAAAACACAGTTTAAATTAGGATGTCACAGCAGCATACCATAAAATCTGCAGTAGCTGATTTGACTAAAGCAATTGTGATGTCACAGCCTCTACATGACGTTTGGAATGTCATAACTGATTTTCCTGAAACTTACTTGTGATGTCACAGTTCATTTCCTGACTGAAACCTACTTGTACTTATCAGCTGCTATATGCTCCACAGGAAGTTCTTTTCTTTTTGAATTTCCTTTCTGTCTGACCACAGTGCTCTCTGCAGACACCTCTGTCCATTTTAGGAATTGTCAAGAGCAGGTTAGGTTTGCTATGGGGATTTGGACAGTTCCTAAAATGGACAGAGGTGTCAGCAGAGAGCACTGTGGTCATACAGAAAGGAAATTCAAAAAGAAAAGAACTTCCTGTGGAACATACAGCAGCTGACAAGTACTGGAACGGTTACAAATTTTTAATATAAGTAATTTACAAATCTAAAGTAGTGATTAGATGAGAAAGGAGAGGGCACACAAAAGGCCACTTCACCTCGATTATAAAGCAGCAGGGTATCGGCAACCTAATAAGTCGTCTCCTGCAGGGTGCACATACAAAGATTGAAGTATCAAGAATAAACACAAAAGAAGACACGTAAGTGCACTCACCGCTCAGCTCGGTGGAGAAATCCGATATACAGGGAGCTGGATCACAGCATCAGCGCAGGTGTAGTGGCGCTCAGAGGCTACGCCGGCAGTTTCACACGTGAATGCGTGCTTCTTCCGCGCATACCGGATTTCTCCACCGAACTGTCTCCGCTGAGCGGTGAGTGCACGTACGTGTCTTCTTTTGTGTTTAATTTACAAATCTGTTTAACTTTCTGGCACCAGTTGATAAAAAAAAAAATAATGATTTCCAGTGGAACACCCCTTTAAAACCTGTTTTGTGATGTTACATCAACTCATACTGCTCCCCCAGTATAAATGCACAACCGCATTTGGGGTTGAGCACCTCCAGCCATTTGAGACCACGTTTTTTTGTTGTTTGTTTAAATTTTATACTTGGAGGTGTGTAAACTCCAAAATTAATGCGCCTTGAATACCTTCAAGGCAGCATTAAGGTAGCACCTGTGAGGCTAGGCACCCATATTAGCCAACTCAGGTGGGGCTTGCAACTTGCCTCCCTCCTCGCATTGTATGTGTGCTCAGTCACGCTGGAGGGTATCTGGGAGGAAGTTGTGAGTCGACCGAATGCTGCCGTAATTGCCCACTGGCCCCTGTTTTGCTTATCAAGCACAGGTAGGATTAGCGTTAGGTCTCGCACCATCTTGAGAAACCTTGGCGTGCGGGCTCTGGTGTGTCCTTCATATAAGGATACACTGGCGAATGTCTCAATTTTAACATCAGTGTTGAGGGATAGCCAATGTCATTGTATACATCTACCACAGTAGTGCACCCATATTCCTGTATTGTATCAACTCATCTGACTCACCTGTACAAGTGCCTTACATATGCTACTTAATTTCCAGATTCTAATGTAATAACAGTGGGGTGCTAACTATAGAGCTTTCTAGAATATCCTTCAGCACTGTACCAATCTACCAGTGACTGTAAGACAGAAATTGTCCTTCCCAAAAATCTCCCCTTGCAGTGACTGTGTGTCCCCAAAACTGTAAGGCACAGTTTTTTTCATGTAGTCAGAGGCATAGTGATCCCGAATGCTGGGGGCATGACTAGGCACGTAAGGAGGAAGGGAGCCTTGTCTGGATATTTGGTTACACATCCAGAACTCCAGGGTGAGTGTACTTTTCATCCGTGTCTATCACTATATGCTAATCCCATTTTATTCTGTTGATTTAGCACAGTTCTGTTACAAACTTGACTCCTTTTTCCACTCCTGTTTTTTTCTTTTTCATTTGTTTTCTTGAGCATTTAATATTTTAGAAGCATTTTGCTTGAATTTTTAAGCCTCTTTTTCTATGTGACATCTATGTTTTCTATGATATCCTTTATAGTACAGTCATGGCCGTAAATGTTGGTACCCCTGAAAATTTTCAAGAAAATGAAGTATTTCTCACAGAAAAGGATTGCAGTAACATGTGTTTTGCTATACACATGTTAATTCCCTTTGTGTGTATTGGACCTAAGCCAAAAAGGGAGGAAAAAAAACAAAGCAAATTGGAAAATGGTCTGGACAAAATTGTTGGCACACATTTGAAAATTGTGGAAACATAAGATTGTTTTAAGCATGTGATACTCCTTTAAACTCACCTGGGGCATGTAACAGGTGTGGGCAATATAAAAATCCCACCTGAGAGCTGATAAAAAGGAGAGAAGTTCACTTAGTCTTTGCATTGTGTGTCTGTGTGTGCCACACTAAGCATGGACAACAGAAAGAGGTGAAAAGAACTGTCTGTGGACTTAAGAACCAAAATTGTGGAACAATATTAACAATCTCAAGGTTACAAGTCCATCTCCAGAGATCTAGATTTGCCTTTGTCCACAGTGTGCAACATTATCAAGAAGTTTGCAACCCATGGCACTGTAGCTAATCTCCCTGGGCGTAGACAGAAGAGAAAAATTGATGGAAGGTGTCAAAGCAGGATAGTCCGGATGGTGTATAAGCAGCCCCAAACAAGTTCCAAAAGATATTTAAGCTGTCCTGCAGGCTCAGGGAGCATCAGTGTCAGCGCGAACTATCGTCGTCATTTAAATGAAATAAAACGCTATGGCAGGAGACCCAGGAGGACCCCACTGCTGACACAGAGACATAAAAAATGAAGACTACATTTTTCCGAAATGAACTTGAGTAAGCAAAAATCCTTCTGGGAAAACGTCTTGTTGACAGTTGAGACCAAGAAAAAGCTTTTTGGTAAAGCACATCATTCTACTGTTTACCGAAAGTGGAATGAGGCCTACAAAGAAAAGAACACCGTACCCACAGTGAAATATGGTGGAGGTTCAATGATGTTTTGGGGTTGTTTTGCTGCCTCTGGCACGGAGTGCCTTGAATGTGTGCAAGGCATCATGAAATCTGAGGATTACCAATGGATTTTGGGTCACACTGTACAGCCCAGTGACAGAAAGCTGGGTTTGCGTCTGAGATCTTGGGTCTTCCAGCAGGACAATGACTCCAAACATACGTCAAAAAGCACCCAGAAATGGACGGCAAAAAAGCGCTGGAAAGTTCTGAAGTGGCCAGCAATGAGTCCAGATCTAAATCCCATTGAACACCTGTGGAGAGATCTTAAAATTGCTGTTGGGAAAAGGCGTCCTTCCAATAAGAGAGGCCTGGAGCAGTTTGCAAAGGAAGAGTTGTCCAACATTCCGGCTGAGAGGTGTAAGAAGCTTATTGATGGTTATAGGAAGCGACTGATTTCAGTTATTTTTTCCAAAGGGTGTGCAACCAAATATTAACTTAAGGGTGCCAATAATTTTGTCCAGACAATTTTTTACGTTTGGTGTGACATCATGTCCAATTTACTTTTTTTTCCTCCCTTTTTTGCTTTAGTTCCAATACACACAAAGGGAATAAACGTGTATATCAAAACATGTGTTACTCCAATCCTTCTGTGAGAAATTCTTCATTTTCCTGAAAAATTTCAGGGGTGCCAACATTTACGGCCATGACTGTACGTTAATACTTGCACCTAATTTACACACAGCTGATTGGGAACAACCAACATCATTTGTTACACTCTGTGGTGAAATTCCATCTTAAAAGGAGTTTAATCCTTCCCATTAACACTTCTCGGGCCATGGTTTTTTCAAATTCCCAAGTTCACCAGCACAATAAGATCTGTAAGTATTCTCCCTTCAAACTAGAGACTAGTTTGCATTTTTACACTTGTTGCAGTATTTATTTTAAAAATGCAAGTTACAAGGTAATTCCATAATTCCTTCCACAAAATTAAGCGATTTTAAATGGATTGATCAGCCATTTCCCCACTTAAAGGGGTACTCCGGTGGAAAACATTATTTTTTTTTTCAAATCAACTAACTCCAGAAAGTTAAACAGACTTGTAAATTATTTCTAATAAAAAATCTTAATCCTTCCAGTACTTATCAGCTGCTGTATACTACGAAGGAAGTTGAGTTGATCTTTTCTGTCTGGCCACAATGCTCTCTGCTGACACCTTTGTCTGTGTCAGGAACTGTCCAGAGCAGGAGAGGTTTTCTATGGGGATTTGCTCCTGCTCTGGACAGTTTCTGACATGGATAGAAGTGTCAGCAGAGTGCACTGTGGTCAGACTGAAAAGAACTACATAACTACCTCTGGAGCATTCAGGAGCTGATAAGTTCTGGAAGAATTAAGATTTTTTAATAGAATTTATTAATCTACTTATGTGTCAACAAGCTATTGGGAGCTTGCATAATATTTCTTGTGCATGAAAATTGCACAATGTTGCCACTTTGTGCTCCACATAAGAAAACTATGTTACAGATATTTGATCAGTAAACCATAGATAAATGGCAGATCCCTTGCAAAGGTTAAACTAAACTACAAGAGAACACAGCGTGTATAGAGATCATAATAATGTTTTATTTGTACACACAGTTAAAATGACTGATGTCATATGATTGAGGAGATTATGGTTCGTGCTCAGGGATGCAGGTTATAAGATTTACAGTGACTGTCCTGTGGCTCTCACTGTCCTGTGGCTCTCACTGTCCTGTGGCTCTCACTGTCCTGTGGCTCTCACTAATTCAGTTTCCTGTGAAGAAGTCAGCTATTCTGTTAATGTATCAGAATTGTGCAGAATGTGAAAAGTACAAAGCAAATTACCTACAATAAAATAATTATACCACTATATTACATCCAGGGACGGGCACCATCAACAGAGGACCTCTTCATTTCTAAATGCTAATTTAATGACTAGTTGTGATGTCTATGTGTGATACCGGTCAGAAGCCCCAACTTTGATGTCATGTTAGCCGACATCTATTTTACCTGACTATAACAGCAGCTTACCTGGAAAACACAGTTTAAATTAGGATGTCACAGCAGCATACCATAAAATCTGCAGTAGCTGATTTGACTAAAGCAATTGTGATGTCACAGCCTCTACATGACATTTGGAATAACCGATTTTCCTGAAACTTACTTGTGATGTCACAGTTCATTTCCTGACTGAAACCTACTTGTACTTATCAGCTGCTATATGCTCCACAGGAAGTTCTTTTCTTTTTGAATTTCCTTTCTGTCTGACCACAGTGCTCTCTGCAGACACCTCTGTCCATTTTAGGAATTGTCAAGAGCAGGTTAGGTTTGCTATGGGGATTTGGACAGTTCCTAAAATGGACAAAGGTGTCAGCAGAGAGCACTGTGGTCATACAGAAAGGACATTCAAAAAGAAAACCATAGATAAATGGCAGATCCCTTGCAAAGGTTAAACTAAACTACAAGAGAACACAGCGTGTATAGAGATCATAATAATGTTTTATTTGTACACACAGTTAAAATCATGCAAAAAATACACACAAATAAGCTCCCTGCAAAGAGGGGCACAATGAGACAAATGCCAGCATAAAACTGAAGAAGAGTGAGGGCTCCCGTATAATGTCAAAAGTGAAAATTGTAAGCAAGTCAATGCAAGTGCAACCCAGTGAACTGGGAACTTGGATAACAGTACTGGGCAATAAAGTGCTATTAATGAAAAAGTGCAGAAGTAATAATTACCAAGTGGTAGAAATAACTGACCCGAAAGAAGCCATCTGTTGGCGAAACGTTGGGCAGTGACGACTCACATTCAGTTATCTCTACCACTTGGTAATTATTACTTCTGCACTTTTAGATATATGATCAGCCATAGAATAAGAGTTTTTCAAGCACGTGGTACAAAACAATAATGTCTCTCTTTGCTGCTTAATCATTTATATAAAGCAAGTAATTCATAATGGCTACTTCACAGGAAAATCAATGGTCCCCACAAAGTGCACAGTGCAGGGAAACATGACCCTCATTTCTGCAGCTTTTAACTGTTTGATCTCATTCCAGCAATAGTCAGTGAAAAAGAAACGAATATACAGCAAATCAGCATTTCTATTGACAATTTGTCGCATTTTCCAAGTTCTAAAGGTTAAGCTCCTATTGCAGACCTATGTATCTCCGTGGTTATAGACTAGCCCTGTGTAGACTGATCCTACGGTCATAGTTTTTGTTTCCATCTGTCCCATATTTGCCGAATGTTATGTTAGCAAGATGTGGGGGAAGGTATGGAAGTTATGGAAAGTTCACAGCATCAAAAGGTAAAGGTTATACAGTGAGGTCAAGACACAGCTGTAATATACACGGTAACATTACACTAAGGGGATAATTAGGTCACAGTATTATCATAGTAGTGCGAAAATGTGAAAAGTGGTGTCATGGCATTGAGATAATTCACACAGTGATGTTACAGTACTAGAATAATTTTCTTTGTGAAGGGAGAGGAGCTGGATAATGAGCACAATGATGTCATAGTTTGGAGATGATCCACACAGTGACATCATAGTACATCAAGGATAACTACACTGTGATGTTAGAGGTGAAGAATGAAAAAAAATAATATTGTCACACAATAAAGATAATTCACGTGCATACATATGTCACCTTTCAAGCAGTGACACATCAACACAGGAAAATCACACGATGACATTGTAGGGGTACTCCGGTTGAAAACATTATCTTTTTTAAATTTCTTCCAAATCAACTGATTCCAGAAAGTTAAACATATTTGTAAATTACTTCTATAAAAAAATTCTTAATCCTTCCAGTACTTATCAGCTGCTGTATACTACAGAGAAAGTTGATTTGTTCTTTTCTGTCTGACCACAGTGCTCTCTGCTGACACCTCTGTGCACATCAGGAACTGTCCAGAATGGAAACAAATTCCCATAGCAAACCTCTCCTGCTCCGGACAGTTCCTGAGATGGACAGGGGTGTTAGCAGAGCACTGTGGTCAGGCAGAAAAGAACAACACAACTTTGTCTGGAGCATACAGCAGCTGATCAGTACTGGAAGGATTTTTTAATATAAGTAAATTACAAATCTGTTCAACTTTCTGGAGCCAGTTGATTTGAAAAAAAAAAAAGTGTTTTCCAACGGAGTACCCCTTTAAAGTACTGGTATAATACACACAAGTCATGTGTTGCTGATGCATATAATATTGTCACCACTTATTTTTACAGCCAGAGAAATGACGGAAGCACTCACCGCATCTTTCGTGCATGGTTCATCTTTATTGCAACGTTAGTCTGACGAAGTAGGCATCCTACAAAACAGCTGTCACACCTATCATGGGACTGTCGCGGTGTCCGCATCTGCTGTCGAAAGGAAGCCGTGACCTGCACTTTATCATTTTATGATGCTGTTCCAATAAAGATGAAATATGCACAAAAGCAGCGGTGAGTGCTACCTGTCATTTCTCTGGTTGAATATTTGGATTGAAGCGCCTTGTGCAGTACTGGACTGAGCATCTCTGCTTTCAGCTGTGGCCCCGATAGCATAACCTGATTAACATGTTTGTATGAGAAGGTGGATATAGGAGATACTGCTGCAGTGTCCGACAGGTCTTTTTTTTATTCTGACTTTTATTTATTTTTCCTGACATAACCCCACATCATCCATAGTCCTCCCTAGCATATCCATAGGAGACTCGCATATATGTCAAGACCGGGGACCCTCTGGCTTGGTAGTGGCCATTGGACAGTAAGACAGCCAAACAGGCTGTTATACATAGTTTACGGAACTTCCATATTAATAGGAATAACAGAAACAACTTAGTACTGTGAGCTATGCTGTTTCCATAACTCCTATTAAAGGGGTACTCCCCTGCCTCAGCGTTCAGAACATTTTGTTCTAAACGCTGAGTGCGGGCGTTGGGGCTCGTGATGTTACGCCCCCTCAATGCAAGTCTATGTGAGGGGGTGTGGCAGCCGTCACCCCCCTCCCATAGAATGCATTGAGGGGGCCTGACGTCATGAGAGGCGTGGCAGTGACGTCATGAGCCCCGATGCCCGCACTCAGCATTCGGAACAAAATGTATCGAACAAGGCAGTGGAGTACCTCTTTAAGGTAAATGAGATTTACATAAATAATGTAACACAGCCTGTTCTTCTGCTTTCGATTTCCTGATCACCTTCAGTGGCTGAATGGTAGTGTTGAGCGGCATAGGCCATATTCGAATTCGCGAATATTCGCGAATATATGGACGAATATTTGTCATATATTCGCGAATATTCGCATATTCGTTATATCCTCGTTTTATTTTCGCGTATGCAAAAATACGCGCATGCGAAAATTAGCATATGTGGAAATTCGCATATGCGAAAATTAGCATATACTAATTTTCGTATATGCGAATTTTCGCACGCCAGTCTCACACAGTAGTATTACAGCCTTCTTTACACCACACAAGCTGGAAGCAGAGAGGGATGATCACTGTGATGTGTACTGTGAAGAAAAAAAAAAAAAAAAAAAAAACGAATATTCGTAATTACGAATATATAGCGCTATATTCGCGAAATTCGCGAATTCGCGAATATGCGATATTCGCGAATAATATTCGAATTGCGAATATTCGCGAGCAACACTACTGAATGGGGCCAAGGTACCACAATTATCTCGAGATCGAACAACCCTCAGCCATCACTGGTGGATATGACATACATTTGCCATATAGCAATACCCCTTTAAGGCACTGATAATGTCTATCAATAGTTATGCACCTATTTGTATTTACATTTGCCTTGTATGTGCACAACTACACTTGTGACCTTCCCCTTGACAAAATTGTGCAGAACCATATGAAATTAAGGATTATTTTTCACGCACAGAAAAATGTTTTTCCCTCAAGAATACCCCTTTTATATTAGTTGAACTGTTTAATTTTGTAAAGGTGTTGTTCTGGAAATTTTAGTTTTTTGTATATGACGGAGGGCAGTGTCAGTGTAAAAATATAAAAGAAGTTATTTGAAAGAAGAGATCGCAGACGGCACTCACGGAAACAGCAAGAAGTTTTATTCGGGATCGCTGGTCCACGCAACAACAACGACAGGTAAGTCCAATTAACCCTTCCCCCTTAAATACATACACCAGGTAATACAAAAATAGAAAGCTAGACGTTACAGGGTTAAAAGCACAACTATGGTGTGTGGTATAGAGAAACTAGCATTAGTATTTACTAATTAGCTATAACAGCGCCTAAAACTGTGTAGCACTAATGGAGGTAATGCATAGTATTTAAAACGCTAGGTGTGAACATAGATCCTATGCTAACAACATCCACCTGCACTATGGAAATACATTAAAATCCTCCCGTAGGTTTAGTCCTAGTGGTCCTATGGCGTCTGTAAGTATAATCATTTCAGATTCTTTTCGTAACAATAATTTGTGTCTATCTCCACCAAATTTTAAGGGTGCAACTGTTTTTAATCCTAGGAATTTTAAATCTTCAATTTTGTTATTGTGTTTATACTTCATATGTTCTATTACTTTTGGGCAGCCTTTTCCAGTAGTGAGTGAACGAAAGTGTTCCCTAATTCTTTTATGCAAGGGTCTTATGGTCTTCCCAATATAGTAAAAACCGCATGTACACACTAATGCATAAACAATATAGGTAGATTTACATGTCACAAAATCATGGATATCAATATTCTGTGACCCTAAATGTATGCTTTTCGTTTGTATCATGTGAGAACATAAATTGCACTGTCCACATTTAAAACATCCTTGTGGTTTAGATTTTTCTATCCAATTTTTGGACGTATCATCTTGTAATCTACCTCGTACAATATGATCTCTAATATTCTTAGTTCTGCGAAAAGAAATTAATGGTTTATTCAACTGTGTTTTACTTAAGATATCATCCTGCTGGAGAATATGCCAATTTTTATGTATCGCTGACCTAATTTTATGTTCCATAGGGCTGTACATGAAGGAAAACGTAAAATTTTTTGTTTGATTTTCTATATCTAATTTGGCAAGGTCATTATCATGTTTTTTATGTTTTTTATGCAACAATTGACTGCGAGGTATTTTCCTGACCTTAAATAGTGCCTCACTCAGGATAGATGTAGGGTAGCCCCTCTCTTTGAGTCTGTCCCATAATTGTTTAGCCTGTATTTCAAATGTTTCCGTAGTGGTATTTATCCGTTTCAATCGGACAAATTGTCCGAAAGGAAGGGATTTTTTGACATGTTGAGAATGAAAGCTGTCATATCTAAGTAAGGAATTAGTAGCTGTAATTTTTCTAAATCCCTCAATCTCCAAGTGATCATTTTTAGCAACAAGTCTAGTGTCAAGAAATTCTATATTATTAATGCCCACCACACTAGTAAAATGCATATTGTAATTATTGTCATTCATGTAGGCGACAAACTGGTAAAACTGGGCCGTACTACCCGACCAAATAACCAGCACGTCGTCAACATATCTAACATAGAGGGCCAGATATTCAAGGAAAGGATTATTAGAAGAGAAGACCTTATCTTCCTCTAGGACCCCCAAAAAAATATTTGCGAAAGTAGGTGCCACGGGGGTCCCCATCGCAGTCCCAGATCGCTGGTTAAACCAGCGATTATTGAACTGGAAAGCATTATGGGATAATACAAACTGTAACATCTCACAAATGTAATTAATGTAAACAGGGCTATGATTTTCCGTTTGGTCTAGTCGACGTCGGACAGCCTCCACACCCGCACCCTGAGGGATGCGGGTGTAGAGGCTCTCCACGTCGATACTAGCCAAAACAAAGTGCTCCTGCCACCCAAAATTTTCCAAAATTTGCAGTAAATGTTGAGTATCTTTTAAATAAGCTGGTATAGTAAGTAATAATGGGCGCAGGACCCAATCTAGGTATTGGGACAGGGGCTCGGTAACTGAGCCCCTGCCCGCAACAATAGGCCGACCTGGCGGTAATTGTGCATTTTTGTGAATTTTGGGTGTCCAGTACCAGTATGGCTTTTTTGGGTGAGTAATAAAAAGTTTGTTAGCAAATCTCTCCGAAAAAATATTATTTTCCACTCCCCTCCTAAGTAGTGATCTAGCACTCTCCTGGTAATGTGTGGTGGGGTCTTTTAATAATGCTGTATAAGTATTTTGATCACTTAACTGACGATTTGCCTCTTGTAGGTAATAATCTTTGGTCAAAAGTACAACATTACCTCCCTTATCCGCAGGCTTCACTACAATTTCTGTGTTTTCAGATAACCATTTTAAAGCACCCCTTTCTCCCACCGTGAGATTCGGGGTAGATTTAGGGTAAATTAGTGCTTTGACGTCTTGAATGACGTTTTCCATAAAATTCTGGATATTAGAGCCTGCGGGCAAGGGCGGATTAAATGTGGATGGAACACCTCCTAAAAAAGGTCTGTAAGTTGTAACTTTATCTGGATCGTGAATAGTTTCATCATCTGCAATTTCCATTAGTAACGATACAACATCTCTATCTTGTTCTGACCAGGATGGGTTAACCATAAAGCCCAACGGGCTAATAGATGTTGGAACTTCCCCTTCTAACTGTATAGACTCTTTACCAGGGGTATAACCACTAAGGAAAAACCTATGTAAGTTAATTTTCCTAATAGATTTATACAAATCTATAGTGAAATCCGTGAAATTAAATTCGTTATTAATACAGTAGTTTAACCCCTTCCTTAGCAAGGATAGACAATCTTCAGAAAGAACATGCTGTGTCAAATTAATAATGTTGGACTGACCTGTAGGATCTGGAGAGGCAAGATCACCTATTGTTGCCAGGTGACTTGCTTTCTCTTCATCCCACCTCTTTTTGAAAATCTTTTTGCACCTGCCCCGCCGTATCCTCCTCTTGCGGGTAGGTGCAGTTGTTGGTCCCCCAAAACCACAAGGCTAGAGGGGTCTTTAGGTAGGGTGGTATCACCAGTCCCACTAGAGTCGGACCCTGAATCTGTAGTCCAGTAATCCTGAGGTGGTCTCCGCAGTCGTCTTTTTCTTCTCATCTTATTGAGATTCCAATCGAAGACATGACCTCCGTCATAGTCCTGTTTGTCTCTCAGATATTTATTCTTTTTACGTTCCTTAATATCAGCCTGGATCGGTAATATCTTTTTTTCCACCTTCTTTTCGAATGCTTCATATTGCTCTTTGTTCACACGGGTTTTCAACTCTAATTTAGCTTTAAGCAGTTGTCCAGTAATATGGGCATATTCTTTTTCTGTCCGTTTCAACATCAATTTGGTAAGTTTTAAACTGTGTTCTTGATGTAGTAATGCCCATTCATCCGTAAATTCATTATCATCTTGGAATTGAGACAACTCTTTAAAAACTCGTAATCCACGTGGAACACGGCTACTCTCACAATAGGACTGTAGCGAATTAACTGTCCAAAACAATTTCACTTCTTTTTCAGAAAGAGTCATGACTTTAAATTCTAAGGATTTGGTACCTAGTACCTGCAGTTCATCCTTTAAGTTACATTGTGCAAAAAATTCAGTTGCGTCTTCTCTACCAGCCAGTAAAGTCCCGGGACCAATGTGCAGTGTGCTATCCAGTGCAGCACTCGCCTCTGAGGCTGCTTGTTCCATAGACTCCATAATCTGTGAGTGGGATACACCTGCGACGTGCTCAGACTAGGATATTCAACACAATACTATCGAACACATGGAGAAGGATTAATGTCGGCACTGCCGCACTCACGATTCTGCCGGAGTATACTGGATCACTGCACCTTCAGGTCCACTTCGTGCTGTTTCCGTGAGTGCCGTCTGCGATCTCTTCTTTCAAGTTTCCTACGCTTATGCTTATGGCGGACTGAGCACCGGATCTGTGGCATTTGGACCTGAAGGTGCAGTGATCCAGTATACTCCGGCAGAATCGTAAGTGCGGCAGTGCCGACATTATTCCTTCTCCATGTGTTCGATAGTATTGTGTTGAATATCCTAGTCTGAGCACGTCGCAGGTGTATCCCACTCACAGATTATGGAGTCTATGGAACAAGCAGCCTCAGAGGCGAGTGCTGCACTGGATAGCACACTGCACATTGGTCCCGGGACTTTACTGGCTGGTAGAGAAGACGCAACTGAATTTTTTGCACAATGTAACTTAAAGGATGAACTGCAGGTACTAGGTACCAAATCCTTAGAATTTAAAGTCATGACTCTTTCTGAAAAAGAAGTGAAATTGTTTTGGACAGTTAATTCGCTACAGTCCTATTGTGAGAGTAGCCGTGTTCCACGTGGATTACGAGTTTTTAAAGAGTTGTCTCAATTCCAAGATGATAATGAATTTACGGATGAATGGGCATTACTACATCAAGAACACAGTTTAAAACTTACCAAATTGATGTTGAAACGGACAGAAAAAGAATATGCCCATATTACTGGACAACTGCTTAAAGCTAAATTAGAGTTGAAAACCCGTGTGAACAAAGAGCAATATGAAGCATTCGAAAAGAAGGTGGAAAAAAAGATATTACCGATCCAGGCTGATATTAAGGAACGTAAAAAGAATAAATATCTGAGAAACAAACAGGACTATGACGGAGGTCATGTCTTCGATTGGAATCTCAATAAGATGAGAAGAAAAAGACGACTGCGGAGACCACCTCAGGATTACTGGACTACAGATTCAGGGTCCGACTCTAGTGGGACTGGTGATACCACCCTACCTAAAGACCCCTCTAGCCTTGTGGTTTTGGGGGACCAACAACTGCACCTACCCGCAAGAGGAGGATACGGCGGGGCAGGTGCAAAAAGATTTTCAAAAAGAGGTGGGATGAAGAGAAAGCAAGTCACCTGGCAACAATAGGTGATCTTGCCTCTCCAGATCCTACAGGTCAGTCCAACATTATTAATTTGACACAGCATGTTCTTTCTGAAGATTGTCTATCCTTGCTAAGGAAGGGGTTAAACTACTGTATTAATAACGAATTTAATTTCACGGATTTCACTATAGATTTGTATAAATCTATTAGGAAAATTAACTTACATAGGTTTTTCCTTAGTGGTTATACCCCTGGTAAAGAGTCTATACAGTTAGAAGGGGAAGTTCCAACATCTATTAGCCCGTTGGGCTTTATGGTTAACCCATCCTGGTCAGAACAAGATAGAGATGTTGTATCGTTACTAATGGAAATTGCAGATGATGGAACTATTCACGATCCAGATAAAGTTACAACTTACAGACCTTTTTTAGGAGGTGTTCCATCCACATTTAATCCGCCCTTGCCCGCAGGCTCTAATATCCAGAATTTTATGGAAAACGTCATTCAAGACGTCAAAGCACTAATTTACCCTAAATCTACCCCGAATCTCACGGTGGGAGAAAGGGGTGCTTTAAAATGGTTATCTGAAAACACAGAAATTGTAGTGAAGCCTGCGGATAAGGGAGGTAATGTTGTACTTTTGACCAAAGATTATTACCTACAAGAGGCAAATCGTCAGTTAAGTGATCAAAATACTTATACAGCATTATTAAAAGACCCCACCACACATTACCAGGAGAGTGCTAGATCACTACTTAGGAGGGGAGTGGAAAATAATATTTTTTCGGAGAGATTTGCTAACAAACTTTTTATTACTCACCCAAAAAAGCCATACTGGTACTGGACACCCAAAATTCACAAAAATGCACAATTACCGCCAGGTCGGCCTATTGTTGCGGGCAGGGGCTCAGTTACCGAGCCCCTGTCCCAATACCTAGATTGGGTCCTGCGCCCATTATTACTTACTATACCAGCTTATTTAAAAGATACTCAACATTTACTGCAAATTTTGGAAAATTTTGGGTGGCAGGAGCACTTTGTTTTGGCTAGTATCGACGTGGAGAGCCTCTACACCCGCATCCCTCAGGGTGCGGGTGTGGAGGCTGTCCGACGTCGACTAGACCAAACGGAAAATCATAGCCCTGTTTACATTAATTACATTTGTGAGATGTTACAGTTTGTATTATCCCATAATGCTTTCCAGTTCAATAATCGCTGGTTTAACCAGCGATCTGGGACTGCGATGGGGACCCCCGTGGCACCTACTTTCGCAAATATTTTTTTGGGGGTCCTAGAGGAAGATAAGGTCTTCTCTTCTAATAATCCTTTCCTTGAATATCTGGCCCTCTATGTTAGATATGTTGACGACGTGCTGGTTATTTGGTCGGGTAGTACGGCCCAGTTTTACCAGTTTGTCGCCTACATGAATGACAATAATTACAATATGCATTTTACTAGTGTGGTGGGCATTAATAATATAGAATTTCTTGACACTAGACTTGTTGCTAAAAATGATCACTTGGAGATTGAGGGATTTAGAAAAATTACAGCTACTAATTCCTTACTTAGATATGACAGCTTTCATTCTCAACATGTCAAAAAATCCCTTCCTTTCGGACAATTTGTCCGATTGAAACGGATAAATACCACTACGGAAACATTTGAAATACAGGCTAAACAATTATGGGACAGACTCAAAGAGAGGGGCTACCCTACATCTATCCTGAGTGAGGCACTATTTAAGGTCAGGAAAATACCTCGCAGTCAATTGTTGCATAAAAAACATAAAAAACATGATAATGACCTTGCCAAATTAGATATAGAAAATCAAACAAAAAATTTTACGTTTTCCTTCATGTACAGCCCTATGGAACATAAAATTAGGTCAGCGATACATAAAAATTGGCATATTCTCCAGCAGGATGATATCTTAAGTAAAACACAGTTGAATAAACCATTAATTTCTTTTCGCAGAACTAAGAATATTAGAGATCATATTGTACGAGGTAGATTACAAGATGATACGTCCAAAAATTGGATAGAAAAATCTAAACCACAAGGATGTTTTAAATGTGGACAGTGCAATTTATGTTCTCACATGATACAAACGAAAAGCATACATTTAGGGTCACAGAATATTGATATCCATGATTTTGTGACATGTAAATCTACCTATATTGTTTATGCATTAGTGTGTACATGCGGTTTTTACTATATTGGGAAGACCATAAGACCCTTGCATAAAAGAATTAGGGAACACTTTCGTTCACTCACTACTGGAAAAGGCTGCCCAAAAGTAATAGAACATATGAAGTATAAACACAATAACAAAATTGAAGATTTAAAATTCCTAGGATTAAAAACAGTTGCACCCTTAAAATTTGGTGGAGATAGACACAAATTATTGTTACGAAAAGAATCTGAAATGATTATACTTACAGACGCCATAGGACCACTAGGACTAAACCTACGGGAGGATTTTAATGTATTTCCATAGTGCAGGTGGATGTTGTTAGCATAGGATCTATGTTCACACCTAGCGTTTTAAATACTATGCATTACCTCCGTTAGTGCTACACAGTTTTAGGCGCTGTTATAGCTAATTAGTAAATACTAATGCTAGTTTCTCTATACCACACACCATAGTTGTGCTTTTAACCCTGTAACGTCTAGCTTTCTATTTTTGTATTACCTGGTGTATGTATTTAAGGGGGAAGGGTTAATTGGACTTACCTGTCGTTGTTGTTGCGTGGACCAGCGATCCCGAATAAAACTTCTTGCTGTTTCCGTGAGTGCCGTCTGCGATCTCTTCTTTCAAGTTTCCTACGCTTATGCTTATGGCGGACTGAGCACCGGATCTGTGGCATTTGGACCTGAAGGTGCAGTGATCCAGTATACTCCGGCAGAATCGTGAGTGCGGCAGTGCCGACATTATTCCTTCTCCATGTGTTCGATAAAAGAAGTTATACTCACCTATCCCGATCCCCCACAGCTGCTGCTCTAGGTCCCCACTTGTCACTGCATTTCTTTAGTCCAAGTGATAAGTCATCCTTGCAAGGACTGCCCACTCAGCCCGTAACTGAGGCAAGACACCGCTGAGGCCAGTGATTGGCTGCGTGGGGGAGTTCAAGGAGGAGAGGATGCATCACATAAAACAGGTAGAAGCGGTGACAAGCAGGGACCCAAACCTTTGGCGCATCAGCTGTGTGGGATAAGGTTAGGTGAGTATCACTTTGCTTTTACAAACCACTCCCAGCCATCTATAAAACATGTTTTATCCCTGAACAACTGCTCTAAGGAGTATCATGGATTCTAAAATCCATAAAATAACATCAACCTCTCAATTTTATTTTGTGCTTGCAACAAAAGCCTTTGCAGAAAATTAGGTCTTTTATATTTAAATACCTTCTATTTCCTGTTGCTTTGATGTGCCAAATTATAATAAGCTTTATTCGACAGATCATTCTCTTTTCTGGGTCTTTGCTGTGCTAAAATGTAGCACACTCAGAGCAGATCTACATAGCCCTGCATTTCTTATTACCTGTGGGTAAACAATTGCTTGCAACTAAAAGAAAGATAGACTGAAATAGATGCAAGTTAAAAATACATAGGCCCTCATTTTCTAATCTAAAACCCACTAGTTTTTGTCAGGCCTTGGTGCATAATGTCTGAGACATGTCTTAGACAGTGTGCACCAGAAAAATCCAACTAACCCGATATTGCATTGTGAAAAGCCAAAAAAGGGGCATGGTATGTCAAAAAGGGTGTGTGGTCAGCCCAAAAAGGGGCATGGTTTCACAACCAGACCTATTTAATAGTGAATCCACAGAAAATCCTGTGAATAAATGGCTGGAAATTTCCACCTAGAAAAAGCTGGTCAGAAAATGTTCCCGACTTGTAAATCAGTGATCCCTATAGTAAATAGAGAGGAATCCTACAAGTCTGAAACAACATATCACACTAGTAAAAACCCTACACTCTTAGTAAATGAGACCCAGTTTGTCTCCAAGCATTTGGCTGTTTAAACAATTAAAGGGGTACTCCACCTTTAGACATCTTATCCCCTATCCAAAGGATCGTGACGTCACAACTCCACCCCCGTGTGATGTCACACACGCCCCCTCAATGCAAGTCTATGGGAGGAGGCATGGCAGCTGTCACGCCCCCTCCCATAGACTTGCATTGAGGGGGCGGGTGTGACTTCACACGGGGGCGGAGTCATTACATCACAATCTTCCGTCCTCGTGGTCGGGATGGTATTAGCCTGAGGGCCTCCAGTGGTTCCGGAAGCTGTTACAGGTGGGTGCTGCATGGTAGAATGCAGGGGTCCCCAGCGGCAGGACCCCTGTGATCAGACATCTTATCCCCTATCCTTTGGATGTCTAGGGGTGGAGTACCCCTTTAAGGCTATGTTTACAAGGCAGAATTTCCATACAGAATCCGCAAGAAAAATTCAGCTTGGGAATTCTGTTACATGAAGTTAAAGGATAAATCCCATGGAGATATATTTACCGCCATTATGCCTGGACTGCCAGAACACTAAGCAACAAACGAGACTCGCCTGCCGCCACTCTTTCGGTGTCCCGGTATAGCCGCTGTAGATCTTCGCTGCAGTCTTCTTCCTGGTTTACATTGTCAACGTGTCATACTGTGGGCTCAGCTAATTGTTCAAGCTTTTTTAAGCCCAGGATTGCCATGGGAACCTTTAGCACCCACCATCAGACTCATGGAGTTCCAAAGGACAACAGAAGAAGCCCCCTCCCTTTGTCTGTCAAATAACTTAGATGCTTTGGGCGCCTCTGACCACTGCATCTAGAGGATAAACTGCAGATAATGGGCTCATCTGGGTGAAGCAGAGTCTTGGTTTTGTATTACAGCCCAGAGCCCTACGTGGGGTAACAACTTGCAAGGGAGAAGTGGGGGTCGGCACTACTGACTCCAACACGGGGTAGTAGATCCTAAGGAGGTACAGGTGTGTGTCTACGGCAAAGTCCACTAATAGCGGTGCTCATTCCAAAAAGTAAGCAAATGCAAATAATCCCACGCAGGAATAAATAGATGGCATTTCGCAATGTGGATGAAGTAAAGGATTTATTCATGTACGTGAGACAGTACAGGGGCAATGGTGTAGGGGGAGGGAGCAGACAGGTTGGAACAACGTCCGTTTCGCGACTACCTGCCCCTTCTACTGGTTCCTACCAGTACCAGTAGAAGCGGCAGGTAGCCGCAAAATGGATGTTTTTCCAACCTGTCTGCTCCCTCCCCCTACACCGTTGCCGCTGTCCTGTCTCACGTACGTGAATAAATCCTTTACTTCATCCACGTTGCGAAGTGCAATCCATTTCTTCCTGCATGGGATTACCTACTCGGGGTAAGTTGTATTGACCTTGGACAAATATCTCAAGCAGAGCTCATGCCAAACTGTTAAGGGGTTAATTTACTACAAAGATAAATCTTATTGGTTTCTATGGTAACAATTAAACGTAGTAAATCCGTTTTAAACTTGTTTGATGTTTCATGCAGTGAGCCAAGCTATATATTTTGTCAGCTGAAATACTTACTGCCAAAATGACCTGTCCTTGGAGAGAAAGCTGCCCAGATAAAGAGATGTCATGCTAGATCATTTTCTGTATGTCCTCTATTTAGTAATACATTCTCAAAATATACTGTATAGCACAACTATTACTGCATACATGTATAAGTAAGAAAGCTGCATACACACATATATAACTATATATAACTATACACACACACACATATATACACACATATATAACTCAACGTGTGTATTTGTGTGTGATATGTGTGCATGTTCCAGCATCACTACCAAATTGCTTAAAGGGGTACTCTGCCGGAAAACATCTTATCCCCTATCCAAAGGACCCCCGTGATCTCTGCTGCAGCACCCCAGTCATCCAGTGCACGGAGCGAACTCTGCTCCATGCCGTATGACTGGCATCTATGACCGCCACGCCCGCTCCATTCATGTCTATGAGAGGAGGCATGATGGCTACGTACTAGTCGTCACGCCCCCTCCCATAGACATAATTGAAAGGGGCATGGCGTGACATCACGAACACTAAAGCTGGAAGCTTCTGTGTAGTTGCAGACTGCCGGCAGGAAGGTGCAGAGAATAGTGTAGGTGACGTAATATTAAGATGTGATATGAGGACAGGATATAACACTAAGTTGCATGATAGGAAGTCAGAATATGAGAACAAGATATGAAGATAGGATATGAGGTCGGGATATGAGGTTAGGATAGAAGGGTGAGATATGATGTCAGTGTACAAGGACATTATATCAGGTCAGGACAAGAGGATGGGATATGAGGTCAGGATATTAAGACGAGATATGAGGTCAGGATATGAGGACAAGAGCATCATTGAAGACCGGAAAAAGCCGGGAACTCTGATAGTATAATAGAGTAGTACAGCTGATGTCACTGGACTTTAATAAACAAAACATTTGTTTGCTGCATTTTTTGCAATTAGAACTAATAACTAGAATTGAGCACATCTTTAAAGGGGTACTCCTGTGGCCAATGTGTTTTTTCAGTTTCTACTTACCCTTGCAGGTAAGTTTTCTTGTTATCTCTGGTCTTGTGCTTTCTCTTTGTCTTTCTTTTCCTTTCTTTGCACAAGTGTGTCCATGTAGTGTAGCATCTAATTCCGCTTTGCCTTTGTTTTAGAAACTACAGCTCCCAGCATGCCTTGTAGCCGGTCTCCTCTTTCAGTGACCTGACCAATTTATTTTGCGTTGCCGTCCAGCCCTGTTTGTGGGCGGCTTTTTCTTCTTTCCCCTTTAGCACTCCCTTTTCCCGCCCTGCTCATTAGTATACTCATCCCACCCTCACTGTCAGTTTCTTGCCCCACAGTCCCCACATCAGGGAATGAATGAATTGCCAGCCGCAGCGCGCTGTCCCCACATCAGGGAACTAGTCACATGTGACACGCGGGCGCTGCTCTGCTCTGCTTCCTGACCCCCCCGCAAAGGTTAAATGTGAGCCGCAGCAGCGCTGTACATTCTCCCCACGTCGGGGAATGAATGAATTGTGAGCGCGGGCGCAGGGCTTCTGATCAGCTTCCGTTCTCTGATCAGAAGCCCTGCACCCGTGCTCACAAATCATTATTCCCCGACGTGGGGAGAATGTACAGCGCTGCTGTGGCTCACAGTTAAAGGACATCTGTACTAATGAATGTGACATATTCCTGTGCCCGGGCTGCAAAAATAAACAAAGTAAACGTTGACTCACCTTCCTACGTTCCCCCGTTGCTACGGTAACGGCTTCACGGTCCATTGCTGCGATCCTCATGCTGTCACAGAGCCGTCAGCGTATCACCGGCCGCAGCGATGTCCTGCCTCTGCCAGTGATAGGCTGAGCGCACTGTCATGTAAGGAGCTGGCCGGCTTCGATTGGGGGGGGACGTCAGGAAGCAGAGCAGCGCCTGCATGTCACATATGACTAGTTCCCTGACAGCGCGCTGTGGCTGGCAATTCATTCATTCCCTGATATGGGGACTGCCGTAGGGGGAATCATGATAGCGCTGCGGCTGACATGTTACTAATTCCCCCGCCATGGGGACCGTGCGCCTGCGGGGGTGAACAAACATTGCCGCAGTTGTGGAAAACAGTCAAAAGCAATCAGAAAAACTACTGAACTTCCTTCACAGAAAAGAGGTTAGTAAAAAACAGATACGCTGTGGACAGATGTATAACATGTGAATTACAAAAGTGCTAAACTCACTACAAGCACGCTAGATAACCATAAAACTGTGGTACCGGAGTACCCCTTTAAGACTCCCTATGGGCTAAAGCTATCCATGTAAGTCACTGTAAAGGTCACATTGCAAATGACAATTGCGAGGGGTTTTACAGTACTAAGGTACTCATGACCTATCCTTAAAGGACATCTGTAGTGTAAAATAACTTATCCCCTATCTGAAGAATAGTTGATAAGTTATAGATCATGAGGGGTCTGGGTGCTGGGATCCCCAAGATCTCCTGTATGGGGCCCTGACATTCTGCTGGAAAGGGGCGGCCGACAAGCCCCTCGCATGGAGGGAGCGTTTCAGCCGCCGCATCGCGCAGGGACAAAATGCTCCCTTCCTGCAGAATGCCAGCGCCCGAACCCCCCCGCGATCTATAACTTATGCCCGATCCTTCAAATTAGTTATTTTACACTACAGATGTCCTTTGAGGCAGACCAATGCCCAATACAAATGCTGATCAAGTAGATCCGCGCCTGTTTAATGAGCCTCGTACACTGGATCGTTCATGGGGCCCTTCACTTGCATCATTATTGGCCACACATCACCTGTTTACATAGGGTAATAATTAGCACATTCGGTCAAAATTTGTCTTTAGAATAGGCTATCAATATTACATTTCTGTAGATTTACAATCTGGCATTGGCAGTGTCTGGTACTGCTGCTCACTTCTATAACAAAGAATAGAATTGTGCTGCAAAACTACACATAGACCAAATAAACAGTGGTATGACTGGTAAACAGTGAAGAGGACGCAGCACTCTTATTTTTTGTCATCAAATGGTTGTATGCCAAAAGTGAGACTTCATTAATGTCATATTAATGGCTTATCTAAAGGATGGCTGTGAATATTAAAGTCACTTTAACACTCGTGGCAGGCATAACCTATGTCATCTGCATTTTCATCTATTAAATCCCTTGAAAGTTTACAATGTCTGATGATTTAAATATGTTTAGTCCTGCCATCTATGCCAGTCACTAGCATTTATTTATCATACAATGCCCTTATGATTCTATTTTAAAGTTGTGCAACTAGGCTGGGTTCAGACATAGCAAGTGAATTTTTAACCTTGACCCAAACCCCCCTGTAAAGGTACCATATAGTGAAGATGGCATATCAAAACAGTTTCTGGTAGTATGGGCAAGGTTTTCTATGCTTCACACTGCAGTAAAGCAGAGGTCAGTCCATATAGAATCAAGAATCCCTTGTATTCAAGACAAAACATCATGGGCCTTACATTCCATTCAGCAAGTACGCCCTGACAAAATTTCCACCGGAGAGCCCACCAAACCAGCACCTCCATATGCTAAATTCCCAGGCCTTGAATCTAACTACCACATTCTGTATCCCACCAGAAAAGGGGGTGCAAAACCAGTAGCATTGAGAATTGGGGCCCAGAGGGCTTAAACATTCTTTAATGCTCCTCTCTATTGATACACAACTATTTCAGACTAAGACCAGCATTAACCTAGGCCTTATTTTCCAAAAGAGATGGGGGAAGAGTATCCTTCCAATTTGCAGGCCAGATAAAGTAGTATAAGGACAGAAAGCTGGTGGCTCTCTCTTACAGATAGGTGTGAAGTATGTCCCAATGTACAAGACAAGGGGTCCAATGTCAGTCCACAAGGATACACAGAGGTACTAAAGGTTACCACCCCATTCCAATTACCTGTAAACTGGAAAAATTCCACATTCATGGATCAGACCTTCTCCCTCTAACACTTCACAAATTCATCCTTTGTTCTGTACTCCATTTTTTTTTTATAACAGTAAGGATAGCCTATAAACTCTTTGCACTAATAGAGTTGTGAGAGGAGCCCGAACTATGTAGGATTTTTAATGAATGTCATAATACATATATGAATTTAAGAAAAATGCTAGTACAAATATGATCATCTTTTTATTGTATTCAAATATTACTTTTTAATCCAGTTTCCAGGAACATATAAGCCTTTTTCCTATTCTATTATGTTTCCACAATGCAACTCAGGAAATTGAATTATTTAGGACTTGGATTGTGAGAATAATTCTTACATTAGTCAAGTGAAATCTTTCACTCTCCGCAGTGAACCTTAAACCCTCTATGTACCGTATTTGGAGATTGAACACACATTTGTATGGCTGAAAGGTAAGCAGTAACTGGATGTATCCTCGAAAAAAGCAGCAAAAAGACCTCTGTAATGTAAATGAGGAAAACCAGTGAATTCTGAGAGCAATCCAGTTGCCGAGATTACATGTGGGAATGTGGATAAAAAATAGGAGGCGTAAATACTATTTTGTACAGATACTGTACATAGAACATAGGGACTGGCATGGCGGAATGTTTCAGAACATACAAAGGTTTAGGGTTTAGGAACACTATTATTTTTTTTAAATTTATATGGCCTGTGACAGTTACTGGTAGAATAGCCCATACTGGGTTGGACTAGGTCAAGTGTAATATTCCCTTAACCCCTTAAATTAAGGACTCAGCGTTTTTCCGTTTTTGCATTTTCATTTTTTCCTCATCACCTTCTAAAAATCATAACGCTTTCAATTTTGCACCTAAAAATCCATACATTGGCTTATTTTTTTCGCCACCAATTCTACTTTGCAGTGACATTAGTAATTTTACCAAAAAAATCCACAGTGAAACGGAAAAAAAATCTTTGTGCGACAAAATTGAAGAAAAAATTTCATTTTGTAAATTTTGGGGGCTTCCGTTTCTACGCAGTGCATTTTTCGGTAAAAATAACACCTTATTTTTATTCTGTAGATCCATACGGTTAAAATGATACCCTACTTATATAGGTTGGATATTGTCGTACTTCGGAAAAAAATCATAACTACATGCAGGAAAATTTATATGTTAAAAATTCTCATCTTCTAACCCCTATAACTTTTTTATTTTTCCGCATATGGGCCGGTATGAGGACGCTTTTTTTTGCGTCGTGTTCTGAAGTTTTTATCGGTACCATTTTTGTATTGATCGGACTTTTTGATAGCTTTTTATTCCTTTTTTCATGATATAAAAAGTGACCAAAAATACACTATTTTGGACTTTGGAATTTTTTTGCGTGCACGCCATTGACCGTGCAATTTAATTAACGATATATTGTTATAGTTCGGACATTTTCACATGCGGCGATACCACATATGTTTATTTTTATTTACACAGTTTTTTTTTTATGGGAAAAGGGGGGTGATTCGAACTTTTAATAGGGAAGGGGTTAAATGACCTTTGTTAACTTTTTCCCCCCCCTTTTTTTTTGCAGTGTTATAGGTCCCATAGGGAGCTATAGCACTGCACACACTGATCTCCTATGCTGATCCCTGCAAAGCCATAGCTTTGCAGGGATCAGTCAGATAGGGGCTCGATTGCTCAAGCCTGTAGCTCAGGCTTGGATAAATCATTCCCCGATCGGACACTGCGAAGAGAGGTAAGCAGACCTCCGCCTGCGTCCTAGCTGATCTGAACATCGCGATTTTATCGCAATGTCCCGATCAGCCCGACTGAGCTGCCGGGAAGCGTTTACTTTCGTTTTCAGATGCGGCAGTCAACTTTGATCGCCGCGTCTGAAGGGTTAACAGCGCGCGGAACAACGATCGATGCAGCACGCTGTTAGCCCAGGGTCCCGGCTATCGTTAGCAGCTGGGACTAACCCGGTGTGATGCGGGGTCACGGCGTGACCCCGTTTTTCACACCGGGCTTAGGGCGTACAGGTACGCCCTAAGTCCTTAAGAGGTTAATGACACAGGACATAAATGTACGTCCTGATGTGTTGGTACTTAATGCACCAGGACGAACATTTACATCCTGTGCATGACTGCGAGCATCGGAGCGAAGCTCGGTCATAGGCGGCAGTTCCCAGCTGCTGATAGCAGCCAGGGACCCGCCGGTAATGGCCGACATCTGCGATCGCGCAGATGTCTGCCATTAAAGCCTCAGATGCCTTGATCAATACAGATCACTGCATCTGCAGGAGTGCGGTCAGAAAAATGCATGATCAGATCACCCGCAGCGCTGCCGCGAAGATCCGATCATCTGTAATGGCGGACGGAGGTCACATCACCTGCCTCCACCCGTCTCCCGGCATCTTCCACTCTGGTCTGAGATCAAGCAGACCAGAGCAGAAGATAGCCGATAACACTGGTCAGTGCTATGCCCTATGCATAGCACTGAACAGTATTAGCAATCAAATGATTGCTATAAATAGTCCCCTATGGGGACTATTAAAGTGTAAAAATAAAAGTAAAAAAATAGAAGTAAATTTTTTTTTCCATAAACATATTTGGTATTGCCGCGTGCGTAAATATCTTGACTATTAAATATAATGTTAATTATCCCATATGGTGAATGGCGTGAATGTAAAAAAAAAATAAAAAAAGGTAAAAATTGCTGCTTTTTTACAACATTTTATTCCCAAAAAATGTTATAAAAAATTTTAAGTTTTATACCGCAACTTATACGAAAAAATGAAAAAGTTATAGGACAGCAAAATAGAGTGATTTTAAACGCACTAATTTGGTCAAAAAGTTTGCAACTTTTTAAAAGTGGTACAATAACAGAAAAGTATGTAATCATCGGTATTATTTTAATCGTACTGACACACAGAATATGGAAAACATGTCTATTTTACTGTAAAGTGTACAGCATGAAAACGAAACCTTCCAAAATTAGCTAAATTGCGGTTTTCTTATCAATTTCCCCACACAAATAGTATTTTTCTGGTTGCGCCATAAATTTTATGGTAAAATGAGTGATGTCATTACAGAGGACAACTGGTCACGCAAAACACAGGCCCTCATATTAGTCTGTGGGAAAATTTAAAAGAGTTATGATTTTTAGAAGGCAAGGAGAAAAAAACAAAAACGTAAAAATAAAATTGTCATTAAGGCCCCAATGGGCTGAGTCCTTAAGGCCCAAATGGGCTTAGTCCTTAAGGGGTTAAAGAGTACCTGTCAAGAAATAAAACTTTTAATATAGTGTTCCTTGTGTAATTAGCAGACACTTTCCGATTTATTTGCTTTTAAAATTATTAACATAACTATGTTGGAAATGTAATAGAAAAACAGCTATTAGGTGGCTCTGTTCTGTTCCCGGCCACAATTAATACAATGAGTTTGGTCTCATCCCGGCCTAGCAGGAGCCCAAACTCAGGAAGTGCTTCTCTGCACTGAGATTGATTGACAGCTGCACAGAGCCTCACTCAAAGCTGCAAAGAGCCTCACTGAAAGATACATAGACTGAAAGCTGCTGCACAGAGCTTGAGGTCTTCTATTCATCACGGCGGAAGTGGTCCCCCAGCAGGCTTCGTTGATGTCATGCCTTCTGGGAACTTTCTCATGCTGGGAGATTGCACTATGTGAGCAAGGTATGATACACATCTTTTTAAGGTTCTGAATTTCTTTTTTAGGGGGGTGTTAGAAAAAGTTACGAAACATAGCCTGAGTTAGTTTAGGCAAGTTTATTTGGTGACAGATACTTTTTAAGATACAAAGGAAAAACAATATGGTACATAAAATATACAACTGAAGAAATAATACTGATGTACCATAATTGCAGACTATGTGGCTGCTATGGAGCCTTTGCAGAGAGGAGGCTCTGTCTTGTTTGTTCTCATTCCTTTTTCTATTGGTAAGAAATTGCACAGAACTACTCTCTTTAAAGGGGTACTCCGGTGGAATTTTTTTTTTTAACGAACTGGTGCCAGTTCTGGTGAACAGATTTGTAAATTACTTCTATTAAAAAATCTTTATCCTTCATGTACTTATTAGCAGCTGTATGCCACAGAGTAAATTCTTTGCTTTCTGAATTTCTTTTTTGTCCTGTTCACAGTGCTCTCTGCTGACACCTCTGTCGGTGTCAGGAACTGTCCAGAGTAGCAAAGGTTTGCTATGCAGATTTTCTCCTGCTCTGGACAGTTCCTGATACGGGCATCAGGTGTCAGCAGAGAGCACTGTGGACAATACAAAAAAAGATAAAAGAAAAAAATTTCCTCTGTAGCATACAGCTGCTAAAAAGTACTAGAAGGATAAAGATTTTTTAATAGAAGTAATTTACAAATCTGTTTAACTTTCTGGCACCAGTTGATTTAAAATTTTTTTTTTTTTCCACTGGAGTACTCCTTTAACCCCTTAACGACGCAGGACGTATATTTACGTCCTGCGCGGGCTCCCGCGATATGAAGCGGGATCGCGCCGCGATCCCGCATCATATCGCGTCGGTCCCGGCGCTCATCAACGGCCGGGACCCGCGGCTAATACCACACATCGCCGATCGCGGCGATGTGCGGTATTAACCCTTTAGAAGCGGCGGTCAAAGCTGACCGCCGCTTCTAAAGTGAAAGTGACCCGGCTGCTCAGTCGGGCTGTTCGGGACCACCGCGGTGAAATCGCGGCATCCCGAACAGCTGACAGGACACCGGGAGGGCCCCTACCTGCCTCCTCGGTGTCCGATCGGCGAATGACTGCTCCGTGCCTGAGATCCAGGCAGGAGCAGTCAAGCGCCGATAACACTGATCACAGGCGTGTTAATACACGCCTGTGATCTGTGTAAAAGATCAGTGTGTGCAGTGTTATAGGTCCCTATGAGACCTATAACACTGCAAAAAAAAATGTAAAAAAAAAGTGTTAATAAAGGTCATTTAACCCCTTCCCTAATAAAAGTTTGATTCACCCCCCTTTTCCCATAAAAAAATAAAACAGTGTAAAAATAAATAAAAAATAAACATATGTGGTATCGCCGTGTGCGTAAATGTCCGAACTATAAAAATATATCATTAATTAAACCGCACGTTCAATGACGTACGCGCAAAAAAATTCAAAAGTCAAAAAAGCGCATTTTTGGTCACTTTTTATACCATTAAAAAATGAATAAAAAGTGATCAAAAAGTCTGATCAAAACAAAAATCATACCGATAAAAACTTCAGATTTTTTTTTCCGGTCCGCCGTGTATTTTTGGGTAAAATGACTAATGTCACTGCAAACTAGAATTGGCGACGCAAAATATAAGCCATAATATGGATTTTTAGGTGGAAAATTGAAAGGGTTATGATTTTTAAAAGGTAAGGAGGAAAAAACGAAAGTGCAAAAACGGAAAAACCCTGAGTCCTTAAGGGGTTAAGGAACTGCACTGTCAGCAAATTAATGGAGGGAGATATTAACCAATCGGTCACGAAAAGCAAAGGAGAAAAAAACATCAGACCTTTCTGTTCTTGCTGGCAAAATGAGATGACACAATAAAAGGTCCATTTCAATATTTTTATGGGGCCCACTTTTTTCTATTAATGCCACCAATACTGGTAATAATTTATTTCTATATAAGGGTAAAAATGTCTACTGGTTTAAATCAAATAATGTCCTGTATTGTGTAATGGCATAATTTGCATACATAAAACTGAGTACAAGCTCCTTTTTGTCACAAAGAACCCTGCCCCCACATTTCAGTAAAACGATTTACAGAACAGAAGTCTATGGTAGGAACTCTAGGGGATTTGCACATGGCAGCTGTGCCTTGGCTGAACAGCCGTGTTCTCAGGTGGTAAATGGGAGGCAAATGCATCTTGTGTGACTTCTAATTTACAGAACACGAATCTCATTGATCTCTTATTACACTTTCTGACAAATAGGCTATCAATCCAGTTTATGAAGCTGTTCTTTTGTCATAGATGAACTACAAGGATAAAAAAAAAAAACATATGACAACAAATGTAATTTACTCTAAATCAGTGGCGGGCTATCCGCAGGGTGGGGTCACATATGATCTGATGGTCCTCTATATGTGACTACTAGCTCCTATCTGCCATCTGGGTATTATTGCGTGTGGGCACCATGAATACTGGGGGAAATAAATAAAATCTGTGAAAACAAAATCTTTCATATATGAAGTTCTGGTAAAAGGAAATCTGAGCTGCGATTGTTTGTTATGGGAAGAGCCAGACAGTTTTTGTTTTTACTGTCTTTTGTTTATTTATTCACCCCACAATCCAAACAGTTTTTCCCATTATACACATTTAGGGTGCATGATATATAGTGCATTCATAAAGTTTTCACACCCTTTCACTTTTTCCACATTTAGATTTTTAGAAACTTTGCTAAATACATAAAAGAGAAAAAACTAAAATACGGCCTTAACATAAGTATCCTAGCCCTTTATTCAGTACCTCGGGAACCACTTTTGGCAGCAATTACATCCTCATGTCTTCTTGGGATGCCACAAGGTTTGAACACCAGGAGTTGGAAGCCATTTTCAAGTCTCTGAAGAGATGTTTGATTGGGTACAAGTCAGGGCTCTGTCTTGGCCATTCACAGGGTTGTCCCTAAGTCACTCCTGTGTTGTCTTGGCTGTGTGCTTAGGGTCATTGTCTTGTTGGACAGTAAACCTTCTGCTCAGTCTGAGGTCCAGAGAACTCTGGATCAAGTTTTCATTAATAATATCTCTGTTCTTTGCTTTATTTATTTCCCTCAACCCTGACCAGTCTCCTTGTCCCAGCCGCTGGAAAAACATAGCCACAGCATGACCCTTTCATCACCATGCTTCACTGTAGGGATGGTATTGGGCAACTGTTTTTTTTTTTTTTTTCAAGCATGAGGCTTAGGATTGATGCCAAGATCTTTAATATTGGCTTTCTCAGACCAGAAAAATCTTGTTTTTTTACAGTCTTTAGGAGTTTTCATGCGTCTTTTTCTGAGGAGGGGCTTCATTTTGGACATTCTGCTATAAAGCCCAGATTGGGGGAATGCAGTGGTAATGGTTGACCATCTTGAAGTTTCTCATCTCTGCACACAGCATCTTTGCACTTCAGCCAAAGGGACTACTGGGTTCTTGGTCACCTCTGTTAGCAAGACCCGATTACTTAGTTTGGTAGGTTGGCCAGCTCTAAAAAGAGTCCTTCTTCCATTTAAGAATTATGGTGCTCTTGAAAAAAAGCACTGAAGAGACAAAAAAGAGAAAAGGAGGAGCGTGATCCTAGTGAATTACCATTGTGGATGCAGGCATAAGTAGTAATGAGATTGCGCTCACCAGAGTTGGTTATGCTCAGAGCATAACATCTATAGCAGCCTGTCAGTAGCGGGTCAGCAGCCTTGGAGTGCCCTATCATCCAGGGAAGTCGGCAATGAATAGTGGTACTGTGCTCTTGAAAACTTTGTCCAGATCTGAAGCTCCACACAATCCTGTCCTTTTTTTATTTGTCTATGCGACAGGGGCTGTAAAGTTAGTGTAGTTCATAATATATTGTCTGTACCTGTGTGTGATGGTTTTCTCACAATTCTTATGTGATTTTCACCCCAATATTTTTAACAGCATACAAAATGACGGTTGTCTCAGATTTTTCCCAGGTTGCAATGTGGCCAAGACCTGACTCACTAGTCAGCTGCTGACAGGGAGCCTGTCTGCTTCAATGCGTGGAGGGATCACTTGGTGGGAGATAGATCAATCTGCAACTAATGCAACAGCTGTAGGCACCCTGATTGAAAACCACAGGTCTTTTGAATGGATGCAGCTCATTTATGTTTCAATGGGTGGGGTGGCTGATGTGTGGGAGGGAGGAAATGGAATTCTGGGATTTGTAGGCAAAAGAAGAAAACTCAACAGGAAATACCAGTTCACAAAAAGCTAGCCACAGTGTTATGGTAATCTCACCACATAGCCATTTAGCCCCAAGACAAGCGCAGATCCTTCCTAAGCATGTCCATTACTGTCTGCCAGGTACATACTAAAATCACCTTATGGTTAATAACCCCTTTAAAGGAAAGCTGTCACATATTTTCTCCCACACTATCCACAGGTATTGGTGGATAGTGTGGGAGAGGCTGATTAAAACGAGCCCTACCTTTGTCTGATCCGCACCGCCGTTCGCCCGCAATTGTAGTTTTAATCTCTGTGTATATCCTGCTGTAACTGGCAAAGGCGGGGCTTCTGCGGGCTAATGGACACTGATGTCAGCGCCACTCATGAATATTCATCCCTCCCTCTGGTTAGGAGCGGCGAAGAGAGGGAGAACAGGAGGGATGAATATTCATGAGCGGCGCTGACGTCAGTGTCCGTTAGCCCGCAGAAGCCCCGCCTTTGCCAGTTACAGCCGGATATACACAGAGATTAAAACTACAATTGCGGGTGACCGGCGGCGTGGATCAGACCAAGGTAGGGCTCGTTTTAATCAGCGTCTCCCGCACTATCCACCAATACCTGTGGATAGTGCAGGAGAAAATATGTGACAGTTTTCCTTTAACACAGGTGGCTTTGATCAAAAGAAATGGGAGGCCCCTGAGCTAAATTTCGAAATAGATTCTTCATTTTTATTTTAGCACAAGGCTGCAACATGACAAATGTAAAAAAGGTGAAAGGGTCTATAAACTTTCTGAATGCATTGTATGTCAAATTAATGGGTGGCTGAAAACCAGTATTGATAACCGCAACATGATTTTGATGTAACCCTTTTGCAACAGAGCAGTGGACAACATACTGTATATGCCTTTCATTATAGTGAAAAGAATATATGAATAAACATACTTAAAAATGTGGCATCCTGCTCCAACTTGATGTCTTTAAGATTCTTATTGGCAGTTTCCGTTTTAGCCATCCACACAGGTGACGGGTGACAACTAATATTGAGTATTTACACCAGTTCTGCCAAAGCATACAAAAGAATCCAATTTCCTAGTAGCCGCTGAAGCTAGTGCTTGTATACACGAAACTCCAAAAATATAATATATGACCCAAAAGCAAACACAGAGTTAAAATGACAGTGCCATGTATTCCTACTGTTCTAGGTTGGTGTTATGTTGGGGCACTAATCATATGATATATAGAATTAGAACCTGACAACTGTCTTGAGCTCTCTTTAGTGCGCCACCTAATGGCAGAACTCACAGTAACCATAGCTCTGTCACACAAGTATGTCAGTATAAAAATAGCTATAAATATGTATAATAAAGCAGTGTTACATTCCTCTGCTCCCTCTCATACTGTTTTGCATAAGTCTTTTTCACAGTAAATATGACATTTTAATTATAAAGCACATCAGAATAAGTCTTTGCCAGATAAGAGAGGCGTTCAGATGTGCATGGCATTATGGGAGGACATAAAAAGAAACATAATTTATATGGTGAGATAAGTACATTTGTAATAAAAAAAAAATGTGGAGTACATGGGGTTGCTTTCTATGAGGGATTCACAGAATGGAAAAATATTCTCAAAATAATAAGTCACCAGGATGACCCTTTAAAAAAAAACAAAAAACAAAAAACAAGCTAGGTCGCTGTCAGACCTTCAGATGAGGTTGCCTACAATTCAATTAATGGAGTACTCCACTGGAAAACATTTTCTTTTAACTGTTGACAGAAAGTTAAACAGATTTGTAAATAAATTACTTCTATTAAAAAAATCTTAATCATTCCAGAAAGTTCTTTTCTTTTTGAATTTCCTTTCTGTCTGACCACAGTGCTCTCTGCTGACACCTCTGTCCATGTCAGGGACTGTCCAGAGCAGGATAGGTTTGCTATGGGGATTTGCTTTTACTCTCAAATCAATAGGGCTTGAATTTCAGCTGAATTCTGTGTTTAGATATAAAATTCTGCCTTGTGACCATACCCTCACTGAGGACCTACATGGCCCTTTAAACTAGATTTGTTGATGTGACTGGTTGGTCTCGTTTCTTGTTCAGGTGCTCTAAGATACCCTGAAATGATGGAAGCTCTCTCCTAACAACAAGCGCTTAAGAGTATGGATAATACATAAATAATAACTCCTTCAATCGTTTCCTGTTCTTAAAGAGGAACTACAGTCAGTGGCGTACTAAGGGGGAGGCGGGGGAGGGGTGGGGCGGCCGGCCCCAGGTTCCGCTCACAAGGATGGTGCCAGGGGCGGACCGGGGGGGTGGGGGGGGGGTGGTAACTGAATATACCTATGGGAAGGGGGGGTGTAACTACATATACCTATGGGAAAGAGGGGGGGATGTAACTGCATATACCATTGGGAAAGGGGGGGGGGGGTGGAACTGCATATACCTATGGGAAGGGGGGGGGGGTGGAACTGCATATACCTATGGGAAAGGGGGGATGTAACTGCATATACCTATGGGAAAGAGGGGGGTGTAACTGCATATACCTATGGGAAAGAGGGGGGTGTAACTGCATATACCTATGGGAAAGAGAGGGGGGGTGTAACTGCATATACCTATGGGAATGAGGGGGGGGGGTAGTAACTGCATATACCTATGGGAAAGAGGGGGGGGTGTAGCTCTGCTTATACATATGGGAAAGAGGGTGGTGTACCTGCTTATACCTATGGGAAAGAGGGGAAGGTAACTCTGCCTATACCAATGGGGAAGAAGGGGGGGGGGAATCTGTCTATACCTATGGGAAAAAAAGGGTTTAACTCTGCCTATACCTATGGGAAACGGGGGAGGTTTTTTTTTTTTTATCTCCTCCTATACCTATGGGGAAAGGGGGTGGGGGGACTCTGCTGCCTATACCTAAGGAGAAAGGGGGGTTAACTCTGTTCCTATACCTATTGGGAAGGGGGTTTAACTCTGCTGCCTATACCTACAGGGAAGGGGGGATACCTAACTTTATACCTGGATGCCTAACTACTTACCTACATACCCAGCTACCTAACTATGTACATACTTGGCCTTCATACATGGCTGCCTAACTACCTAGCTAGCCCCCTACCTACTTAACTTGTTACCTACCCTCATATCTGGCTTCCTGATCTACCTACCTAGTTACCTATTTACCTGGCTACCTACCTACCTGCCCGTTTTCTGTGCAGGACACCAAGGAGGGCATTATTATAGTTTGTGGGCCTATAGATGGAAAGATTGTGTAGAGGAGGGGAGGGCACATGGTTTTTCCTGCAGATGTTAAGAGATCCACATGGCGGTCTTATCCGGACAGAGAAGAAAAGGAAAGAGGACGCCGCTGATCAAAAAATACGTAATTGTGAGTCCCAAAATTTTACTGTAATCACTTATATGGTGTACACATCCTGTGTACAGCTGATATCTACCGCCATATGGTTCTGTATATAATCACTGATACAGATCCTTTATAGTATACTGGTCTGTGTATAGTGGTTTTATTCAGTACAGTATGGCGGTATTATCCAGTTATTGTGTGGTGGTATATATTTACTCCTTGTATACCAGTATTATTAGTTATGGAAATTTACCTATTTTAAAGTGTTTCTTATATATATATAAATTTTAGTTTATTGTGTGTGGGATTTAGGTGGAATAGGGGCATGGTAGAAGAGTGACGAGCTGCAGAGCCTAGTAGGGGCCCTTGCTTTTTTTTGGTCCGTGGGCCCCAAGTGTTGTCAATCCGCTCCTGGGAGGGGGTGTAATTAACCCCTTAAGGACTCAGGGTTTTTCCGTTTTTGCACTTTCCTTTTTTCCTCCTTACCTTTTAAAAATCATAACCCTTTCAATTTTCCACCTAAAAATCCATATTATGGCTTATTTTTTGCGTCACCAATTCTACTTTGCAGTGACATTAGTCATTTTACCCAAAAATGCACGGCGAAACGGAAAAAAAATCATTGTGCGACAAAATCGAAGAAAAAATGCCATTTTGTAACTTTTGGGGGCTTCTGTTTCTACGCAGTGCATATTTTGGTAAAAAATGACACCTTATCATTATTCTGTACATCCATATGGTTAAAATGATACCCTACTTATATAGGTTTGATTTTGTCGTACATCTGGAAAAAATCATAACTACATGCAGGAAAATTTATACGTTTAAAAATGAAATCTTCTGACCCCTATAACTTTTTTATTTTTCCACGTACAGGGCTGTATGAGGACTCATTTTTGCACCGTGATCTGAAGTTTTTATCGGTATGATTTTTGTTTTGATCGGACTTTTTGATCACTTTTTATTTATTTTTTAATGGTATAAAAAGTGACCAAAAATACGCTTTTTTGGACTTTGGAATTTTTTTGCGCGTACGCCATTGACTGTGCGGTTTAATTAATGATATATTTTTATAGTTCGGACATTTACGCACGCGGCGATACCACATATGTTTATTTATTTATATTTTTACACTTTTTTATTTTTTTTTATGGGAAAAGGGGGTGATTCAAACTTTTATTAGGGAAGAGGTTAAATGACCTTTCTTAACACTTTTTTAAAACTTTTTTTTGCAGTGTTATAGGTCCCATAGGGACCTATAACACTGGACACACTGCTCTCTCATGCTGATCACTGGTGTGTATTAACACGCCTGTGATCAGTGTTATCGGCGCGTGACTGCTCCTGCCTGGGTCTCAGGCACGGAGCAGTCATTCGTCGATCGGACACCGAGGAGGCAGGTAAGGGCCCTCCCGGTGTCCTGTAAGCTGTTCGGAATGCCGCGATTTCACCGCGGCGGTCCCGAACAGCCCGACTGACTAGCCGGGATAGTTTCACTTTCACTTTAGAAGCGGCGGTCAGCTTTGACCGCCGCTTCTAAAGGGTTAATACCGCACATTGCCGCGCTTGGCAATGTGTGATATTAGCCGCGGGTCCCGTCCGTTGATGAGCGCCGGGACCGATGCGATGTGATGCGGGGTCGCAGCGCGACCCCGCTTCATATCGCGGGAGCCGGCGCAGGACATAAATATACGTCCTGCGTCGTTAAGGGGTTAAAGGGGTATTGCAGGCCAAAACTTTTTTTTAGATATCAACTGGCTCCGGAAAGTTAAACAGATTTTTATATTACTTCTATTAAAAAATCTTAATCCTTCCAATAGTTATTAGCTTCTGAAGTTGAGTTGTTGTTTTCTGTTTAACTGCTCAATGATGATGTCATGTCCCGGGATCTGTGCAGTTCCTATGGGGATAATTTCCCATCATGCACAGCTCCCGGGACGTGACATCATCATTGAGCAGTTAGACAGAAAACTTCAGAAGCTAATAACTATTGGAAGGATTAAGATTTTTTAATAGAAGTAATTTACAAATCTGGTTAACTTTCTGGAGCCAGTTGATATAGGGGGGGGGGGGGGGAATGGGGGTTTAATTAAGGGGGGGTGCGGGTGTGGGGGTGCCAAACAAAGGGTCCGCCCCGGGTGCCAAATGCTCTAGGTACGTCCCTGACTACAGTATCTTGTAGCTTATAAGCATTGCATCCTGTGATAATAACCATGCACTAACATGGGGCTGGCCATTTTAGGATTGGTCCACACCATATGTCAATCAGCTTTACAATGCATTGTGGGTATCACATGTCCCATGAACCTCCAAAGGTCCTTTTTACCTACCATAGAGACGAAAATATCGTCACGTGACCCGCAGGTCCTGCGACGCTAGCGCAAGGTAAGTACACTTTTTATATACATTTATTTACTTTTACCTGGATAATATATTAACTATTTAAGGGGTGACTAGGGGAGGACAAGACCTGAGGACCCAATGGTTCCTAGGAACTCTGACTTTGGGGACCCCTACCAAGGTACGTTATGTAATACGGTACCAGGTCTCCACACTAGTTTGAATGGGGGCAGGCTCTTCTTTGCAGATTTTTAGCAGCAGAATTTCCACTGTGGAAAATCCGCTGCAGACCCTATTGACTTTAGTGGGGTTTGCCGAGGATTTTGTGTGTTAAAAATTCCACTGCCGATAATCTGTCATGCCCCTATTCAAACTAGCAGCAGGAAATATGCTTCAATCGAGCAATAGATTTTGCCAGTGTGAAAGAGCCCTTATTCTGTTTATTTAAACCAAAGCAGTTTCCTTTATTTAGCGTTACCCTTGCTCTAGCCACCCACATTTTTGATGTCCCTGCTCTGGTGCAGTTTCCTTTTATGAGCTGGATGAGGTATGAGAGGTATTGGGTGTGTGGTACTGCTGCAAGTGACATCACAGTTTAATAGTGTTAGTGAAAATCAAACAGCATTGGACACAGCGTAACAGATCCAGCAGGCATCATAACATTAACAGTTGTCACTAGTTGCATCACATATTTAATGCCATGATCACTCACAAAAGAAAGTGACTCTCCTTTTGTTGCAAAACGAAAACTCCCAGCTTTACAAAACAACACTGCTCAAAAAAATAAAGGGAACACTAAGATAACACATCCTAGATCTGAATGAATGAACTAATCGTATGAAATACTTTCGTCTTTACATAGTTGAATGTGCTGACAACAAAATCACACAAAAATTATCAATGGAAATCAAATTTATCCACCCATGGAGGTCTGGATATGGAGTCACACTCAAAATCACAGTGGAAAACCACAATACAGGCTGATCCAACTTTTATGTAATGTTCTTAAAACAAGTAAAAATGAGGCTCAGTAGTGTGTGTGGCCTCCACATGCCCGTATGACCTCCCTACAACACATGGGCATGCTCCGGATGAGGTGGTGGATGGTCTCCTGAGGGATGTCCTCCCAGACCTGGACTAAAGCATCCGCCAACTCCTGGACAGTCTGTGGTGCAATGTGGCATTGGTGGATGGAGCGAGACATGATGTCCCAGATATGCTCAGTCGAATTCAGGTCTGGGAATGGGCGGGCCAGTCCATAGCATCAATGCCTTCCTCTTGCAAGAACTGCTGACACACTCCAGCCCTATGAGGTCTAGCATTGTCATGTATTAGGAGGAACCCTGGGCCAACCGCACCAGCATATGGTCTCACAAGGGGTCTGAGGAGCTCATCTCGGTACCTAATAGCAGTCAGGCTACCTCTGGCAAGCACATGGAGGGCTATGCGGCCCCCAAAAGAAATGCCACCCCACACCATTACTGACCCACCGCCAAACCGGTCATGCTGGACAATGTTGCAAGCAGCAGAATGTTCTCTACAGTGTCTCCAGACTCTGTCACACCTGTCACATGTGCTCAGTGTGAACCTGCTTTCATCTGTGAAGAGCAGAGGGTGCCAGTGGTGAATTTGCCAATTTTGGTGTTTTCTGGCAAATGCCAAATGTCCTGCACGGTGTTGGGCTGTAAGCACAACCCCCACCTAAGGACATCGGGCCCTCATACCACCCTCACGGAGTCTGTTTCTGACCCTTTGAGTCGACACATGCACTTTTGGGCACATGCACATTTCCAGGGCTCTGGCAGTGCTCCTCCTGCTCCTCCTTGCACAAAGGTAGA
Organism: Hyla sarda; assembly: GCF_029499605.1. Lineage (NCBI taxonomy): Eukaryota > Metazoa > Chordata > Amphibia > Anura > Hylidae > Hyla > Hyla sarda. The sequence goes on along the minus strand of NC_079190.1, from coordinate 376,634,420 downwards.
GGTAGCGGTCCTGCTGCTGGGTTGTTGCCCTTCTACGGCCTCCTCCACATCTCCTGATGTACTGGCCTGTCTCTTGGTAGCGCCTCTATGCTCTGGAAACTACGCTGACAGACACAGCAAACCTTCTTGCCACAGCTCGCACTGATGTGCCATCCTGGATGAGCTGCACTACCTGAGCCACTTGTGTGGGTTGTAGACTCCACCTCATGCTACCACGAGAATGAAAACACTGCCAGCATTCAAAAGTGACCATAACATCAGCCAGGAAGCATAGGAACTGAGAAGTGGTCTGTGGTCACCACCTGCAGAACCACTCCTTTATTGGGGGTGTCTTGCTAATTGCCTATAATTTCCACCTGCTGTCTGTTCCATTTGCACAGCAGCATGTGAAATTGATTGTCAATCAGTGTTGCTTCCTGAGTGGACAGTGTGATTTCACAGAAGTGTGATTGACTTGGAGTTACATTGGGTTGTTTAAGTGTTCCCTTAATTTTTTTGAGCAGTGTATAAATCCTATCATGCCCCAGCAGCCACTGGAAGCAAGGTAGCCACAGATTGGAGACCACTGATATAAGGGTTAAGTATGAACTAATATTATATACAAAATCTGCACCAACTTACCTGTACATCGTTTCTGCAAGCGGAAAACCTCCAGGTTAAGATTGTGCAACATTTCTAGCTGTTCCTTTTTTAGGAAGGCAATGTTGCGTTCCACACTTTGGATTTGCTGTTCCAAAGACTGAGTCTCCATTACGAGAGTCGACTCCTGTGAGGGGGTAAGACATAAAGGGTGATAGATGCCTTAGTCAAATAACCAATATAATACGCAGAAGATTACAGAAGATTACTACCACATTTCAATTTAACAACCTTTCCTGAAATAAACCTGTCCATTGTGCTGCAAAAAACTTACCAAACTGAAACCCTGAGGCTAAGTTTACACTTGTTTTTTTTCTGGCAGTTTTTTTGGAAAAACTACCACTGCAGTTTTTGAGCCAAAGCCAGAAGTATCTTCAAAATGAATAGGACATATAACGGAAGGACTTACACTGTGGAAGAATCTATTGAACTATATGAAAGAGTTTCTAAATTGTGTTCTAGGCCATAGAGAGCAATTGCAAATAATTAGGATGCCTTGTCATTACATCACTTTTGTCTTTTCCTCTGTTGTATATTGCATTCATAACCACCATGGTCTGGAATCAGGAAGGTTCTTATAGTGTGTATGTCTGGTCTGTACACTGGAATACATCACACGTATGCATAGATGGCTGTGACCTGTATGTATCACAGATAGTGAGGTTCTTTTCACATTAATAAAACTGGGCTTATTTAGTTTGATAAAAAGACAGGGGCAACCTAATAACTATGTATACATACAGTGAAACCTATTTAAGCTGACCACCTAAATTTGCCCAAAAATGTGGTGTTTTGTGGGGATGGTCCTCTCAAAGAAAAAAGTATAGAGAATGCTGCTTTAAATGTCTAATGAAGTCATGGGTGTCTTGTGTGTCGAATTGCAGGTATGCCCTTATGTTCCTTGTCCCCAGCATCATCACCCATCTAATGCACTGTGCCCAGCAAGGCTATCTATCTCATTCCTGATTTCCAGCCTGGCACATTATCTCTTTCCTAATCCCCAGCATGGCTCCCCTTCTCATTCTAAGTCCACAGCATGGCTACCCATCTTATTTTTAGTCTACAGCATGGTTTCCAATCTCATTCCTTGTCAACAAAAGGGGTTTCCATCTTATTCCTGTTAACATATACATGTTTTTTTCTTAACTTTTGGTGTGAAGCATGGTTCCTCATCTCAGTCCTGGTCCCTAACATCTAAAAACAGCAAGGGAATAGAGAGGGCGCTACCTAGCGCATTACCACTAAAAACAAGGGTGAACAGAGATAATTACAATGCTCACCCAGAATGTTACACTCGCCAAGTGTAACAATGGAAAAGGGCTTGTGTGTGAGTATGCCGGCAGCCGGTCCACCTTCGAACAGAAGCACAAAGAAACAAGGAGCCTCCAAGGAGGTGGCGGACATCAAGAAGCGCTGGACACACTTGGAGGGTAAAATCCACTTTAATCACCCATCATGCAACGCGTTTCACAGATTATCTGCTTCATCATGCCTGATGAAGCAGATAATCTGTGAAACGCGTTGCATGATGGGTGATTAAAGTGGATTTTACCCTCCAAGTGTGTCCAGCGCCTCTTGATGTCCGCCACCTCCTTGGAGGCTCCTTGTTTCTTTGTGCATCTGGTCCCTAACATGGCACTCTTCCATACCTATACCTTAGTATGGACCACAGCATAGCTCCTAAGCTCAGTATTGGTCCCCAGTACAACTCCCCATCTCATTTCTGGTCCTCAGCATGGCTGTCCATCTCTGGTTTGGTCCTTAGCATTGCTTCCTATATTATTCTTGGTCCTCAGCATGGCCTATCCCCGTACAAAACATTTACACCCTTCATTGCATCCTTCATATCTCCTAACCGGTTATCCAGAAGCACACCCTTATAGCTATTTACAAGTTTCATCCTCCTTCTTGCTCAAGTTTTTTGTGGCGGTGCAGTGCAGATTTTCTGCCAGATGAATTAGAGTACATGCAACTTCAATGTGTGGTTTTAACAAAGGGCTTCCCACTAAAAAAGTTGCTCCAAAAAGTGGTCTTTGGTTGAATAAATGGTCTGATTATAGAGAGAGGCATCTTCCATAGACTACAATGGGAGCAAAACTGTCTCTGGAAAAAAAGTGGTCTAGATGGTATTGGGTTTTCTTTGGTGTCTATTCTAGATGAGTTTTTGCAGTGGTAATCGAATTATAAAAAAAAAATATATATTAAATTATATTTTAAAATTATAAAATTATAAAATAAAACAATATAAAAACACTCCAAACAAAACCAACTATTTTGTAATGTTCCCACAAGCTAAGAAATGCCTTAAACTACATGACCAGCCTCCCACTCCTCATAAACACTGCCCAAGCAATTGTGGTGTGAAGTAAAGCCATTTTGAGGTAAGCGGTCCATGCAACACATTTATCAAATGCTGTATGACATTTTGAGAAATTTGTCGCACGGACATAAAAAAGACCGCAACACGTGAGCTAAATACCTACAAACAATAGACCATTCTGAATAAATGTTCCCCTATATTCTGGCATAGATTTATTGAAAAGCGTACATAACTTCCTTCAATGTATACAACGTTGTGAAGAGCCAAAAACTATTTCAGAATCTAGAGGAAACCCAGAGGATGTTACCTTGGTTGAGTCTAGGTCTATAGAGTTCATCATACATTATATAGTGACAAGTACAACCATGTGTCATTATACCTGCTGTTTGGACAACAAAAGGCAGTCATTTTCTGCTAAAGGGGTACTCCACCCCTAGACATCTTATCCCCTATCCAAAGGATAGTAGATAAGATATCTGATTGCGGGGGTCCCGCTGCCGGGGACCCCCGCAATATAGCATCCGGCACCCACCTGTTACTGCACCGGAAGCACTGGAGGGTCTGGCTCCCGACCACGGGAACGGAAGATTGTGCAGTCACAGCCGTCACGCCCCTCCCATAGACTTGCATTGAGGGGGCGGGGCGTGATGTCACACAGGGGCGGAGTTGTGACGTTGCAAACTTCCGATCCCGTGGTCGGGAGTCAGACCCTCCAGTTCTTCCGGTGCAGTAACAGGTGGGTGCCGGATGCTATATTGCAAGGGTCCCCAGTGGCGGGACCCGCGCGATCAGACATCTTATCCCCTATCCTTTAGATAGGGGATAAGATGTCTAGGGGTGGAGTACCCCTTTAATGCTACTAAACTATGGGACTCAGACCCTGTGTTTGTAGTTACAGCCGGAGCTCCTGTTCCACCATTTACATACACACAGCTTAGCTTAATAAGTAATTATTTATAAAGCAATACTGTACTTTCATATAAGACGCTCCCAGCTGGCTGCGGTTTAATGTGACATTTATAGCTCACTTCTGTACCATGCATTTTTAGGAGACGGAGGCTTTAATTCTACAGTACAAATATATACAGGCCCAAAACCAACACGTTTAGTAACTGAATTACACATAGGATCCCAAGCAAAATCTTGATGTAGCCTTCAGATGCCCAAACGACATCTTATAATACTGAATTATCCTAAAACAAAGGAATTGTAGGTTAACTGTGTATGAAAGTATTTTAATCTTTAATATGCGTGAGACACATTATTTTCGTTTGAACCTGTTTCTTTACGGCAGTGTTTTTTTACATACAATTTGTCTCTAAGGCTGCATTCACACCTCGTTTTTTACATACGAGTGCCAGATCCGGCTGGGGGAGGGGAAAACCGGGCGCTCCCGTACCCCAGCCGGATAAGCCCGTGACTCCATTTACTTTAACCCCTTAAGGACCAAACCGATTTTCACCTTAAAGGGTACCTCTCATCAAAAAAACTTTTGATATATTATAGATTAATGTATGCAGAGTAACTTTACAATTGCATGTTATTAAAAAATATGCTTCTTTCTATTTAATTTTCCACTTTGAAGAAATTACCACTAGGGGTCTCCCTACCAGTCCTGGCAGCAAGCATTTCAGACTCATGCTGGAGTCCTAAACACTACGAGCTGCCAGTCTGCTTTGTTCACAAAGGAGAACACTCAGAGCTGCCAGCCTGCTTTGTTCACAGCCTGTTTGGCTGTGAACAAAGCAGGCTGGCAGCTCTGAGTGTTTAGGACTCCAGCATGAGTCAGAAATGCTTGCTGACAAGACTGATCGGGAAAAATACAATAGAAAAAAGCATATTTTTTATTAACATGCTATTGGAAAGTTATTCAACATTCATTAATCTAAAATATATCAAAAGTTTATTTGATGAGAAGTACCCTTTAAGGACCAGAGCGTTTTTTGCACATCTGACCACTGTCACTTTAAGCATTAATAACTCTGGGATGCTTTTACTTATGAATTTGATTCCGAGAAGGTTTTTTCGTGACATATTCTACTTTAACATAGCAGTAAAATTTCGATGATACTTGCATCATTTCTTGGTGAAAAATTCCAAAATTTCATGAAAAATTGGAAAATTTTGCAATTTTTGAACTTTGAAACTTTCTGCTTGTAAGGAACATAGACATACCAAGTAAATTATATATTGATTCACATATACAATATGTCTACTTTATGTTTGCATCATAAAGTTGACATATTTTTACTTTTGGAAAACATCAGAGGGCTTCAAAGTATAGCAGCAAATTTCTAATTTTTCACCAAATTTTCCAAATCTGAATTTTTCAGGGACCAGTTCAGTTTTGAAGTGGATTTGAAGGGCCTTCTTATTAGAAATGCCACACAAATGACCCCATTATGAAAACTGCACCCCTCAACATATTCAAAATGACATTCAGAAACTGTGTTAACCCTTTAGGTGTTTCACAGGAATAGCAGGAAAGTGAAGGAGAAAATTCAAAATCTGCATTTTTTTACACTGGCATGTTCTTGTAGACCCAGTTTTTGAATTTTTATAAGGGGTAAAAGGAGAGAAAGCCCCCCAAAATTTGTAACCCAATTTCTCTCGAGTAAGGAAATACCTCATATGTGTATGTCAAGTGTTCGGCGGGCGCAGTAGAGTGCTCAGAAGGGAAGGAGCGACAATGGGATTTTGGAGAGTGAATTTTTCTGAAATGGTTTTTGGGGGGCATGTCGCATTTAGGAAGCCCCTATGGTGCCAGAACAGCAAAAAAAAATCCATGTGACATACCATTATGGAAACTAAACCCCTCAAGGCACGTAACAAGGGGTCCAGTGAGCCTTAACACCCCAGAGGTGTTTGACGACTTTTCGTTAAAGTCGGATGTGTAAATAAAAAAATTTTCCACTAAAATGTTGGTTTTCCCCCAAATTTTACATTTTTACAAGGGGTAATAGGAGAAAAATCCCCCCAAAATTTGTTAGACAATTTCTCCTGAGTACGAAAATACCTCATATGTGGCCCTAAACTGTTGCCTTGAAATACGACAGGGCTCCGAAGTGAGAGAGCACCATGCACATTTGAAGACTGAATTACACTTGCCTCCGATACCAAAAATACCCTATGGCAGTGTTTCCCAAACAGGGTGCCTCCAGCTGTTGCAAAACTTCCAGCATGCCTGGAATGTCAATCGCTGTCCGGCAATACTGGGAGTTGTCTTGTAACAGCTGGAGGCTCCGTTTTGGAAACAGTGTCATCCGAGAAATTATTTTTTTTTATTTGGGGGGAGGTGACTGTGTAGGGATATATGTGTATGTAGCGTTTTATTTTTTATTTTGTGTAATGTAGTATAGTGTAGTGTTTTTAGGGTACACTCACACGGCCGGGGTCTACAGCGAGCTTCCTGCTGGGAGTTTGAGCTGTGGCGGAAAACTTGCTGCATCTCAAACTTGTAGCAAGAAGCTAACTGTAGACCCCGCCCGTGTGAATGTACCCTGGGGGGGGGGGGGGGGGGGGGGCAAACCTCCAGCTGTTGCAAGACTAGCACTACCAGCATGCCCTTTGGCTATCCGTGCATGCTGGGGGTTGAAGTTACAGCTGGAGGCACACTGGTTGCAAAACACAGAGTTTGTTACTTAACTCAGTGTTTCACAACCAGTGTGCCTCCAGCTGTTGCAAAGCTACAACTCCCTGCATGTACGGTCTATCAGTGCATGCTGGAAGTTGTAGTTTGCAACAGCTGGAGGTACACTGGTTGTGAAACACTGTGTTAGGTAACAAACTTCGCCACCAGTGTGCCTTCAGCTGTTGCAAAAACTACAACTCTCAGCATGCAGTGACAACTGAGGGCATGCTGGGACTTGTAGTTATGCAACAGCTGGAGGCATAGTACTAACACTCCCAGCATTCCCTTTGGCTGTCTGTGCATGCTGGGGGTTGTAGTTATGCAACAGCTGGAGGAAGACTGGTTGCAAAACACTGAGTTTGTTACTTAACTCAGTGTTTCCCAAAAAGGGTGTCTCTAGCTGTTTCAAAACTGCAACTCCCAGCATGCCCAGACCGCCAAAAGACATGTTGGGAGTTAGTTTTGCAACATCTGGAGGGTCCCAGTTTGGAGACCACTGTTCAGTGGTTTCCAAGCTGTAGCCCTCCAGATGTTGCAAAACTTCAACTCCAAGCATGCCCAGACTGTCAAGGCATGCTGGGAGTTGTAGTTCTGCAACATCTGAAAGGCCAGATGTTACAGAACTACAACTTCCAGCATGCCTGAACTGTCTGGGCATGCTGGGAGTTGTAGTTTTGCAACATCTGGAAGGGCTACAGTTTGGACACCACTGAACAGTGGTCTCCAAACTGTGGTCCTCCAGATGTTGCAAAACTACAACTCCCAGCATGCCCAGACAGCCTTTGGCTGTCTGGGCTTGGTGGGAGTTGTAGTTTGGCAACTCCTGGAACGCAGCAGTGAAGATCACTTACGGCTGATCTTTACTGCTGCGTCCGCCGCTGCCTCCGTCGGTCCCGTGCTGCCTGTCCTAATCCTGCCGCCAGTCCCGCTGCGATCATCGGTCCGGGTATGAGGTGAGATTTCCGAACCGTCCACCATCTTCCCCCCCCTCTGCGCCCAGATTCAGGGGCGGGCAGAGCGGGGATTTCACCTTTAACCTCCCGCCCCCCTCCTGCCCTTGGTCGCTGGCCCTAACGACCAATGGCAGGGGTTTAGGAGCAAGGTGGCAGCTGCCACCTCGCTCCTAACCCTTCAGGATGATCGGAGCGGTCTCTGACCGCTCCGAAAATCCCTATTTTCCGGGCGATCGGGTCAACAGAGACCCGATCAGCCCGGAACCCCGCAAGTCCTTGTCATTAGTCAGTCACTGACTGACTGACTAATGACAACGATCAGCAGCAGGGGACCAGTCTGATTGGTCCCCAGCTGCATAGTGTCATAGTATCATCGGACGTTTCTATCACCATGCCAACGGACATGGTGGTAGAAAATGTATTGGACGTGTATACACGTCCATTTGCGGGAAGGGGTTAATGAGCCGATCGGAGTCAAACGGTGACTCGGGTCGGCTCAGTTTTGACCCGTATCCAGTTTTGGACCGGATCTAAAACCGTAGTATACTATGGTTTTAGGTCCAGTCAGGAAACCGCATGCGGGTCAAAACTGAGCCGACCGGAGTCACCGTTTGACTCCGGTCAGCTCATTAAAGTAAATGGAGTCACGGGCTGATCAGGCAGGGGTACGGGAGCACCCGGTTTTCCCCTCCCCCAGCCGGATCCAACACCCATATGTAAAAAACGAGATATGAATGCAACCTAACTCCAATTCCCAGGATTTGGCTGTCCAGGCATGCTGGGAGTTGTAGTTTTGCAACAGCTGGAGACACACTGTTTGGAAAACACTGCCTTAGGGTATGTTAACACGTGTAAGCAATTTCTGGCATCAAAAATATCCACTTGAATGCTTACTTTCAGAAACAGTGCCACACCTGTCCGCAGGTTGCAAGTCAGCTCCATTGAAGTGAATGAGGCTAGGCTGCAATACCATACACATCCTGTGGACAGGTGTGGTGCTGTTTCAGGAAGAAAGCAGGCAAGTATTTGTAATCTTGGATAACCCCTTTAAGCCACTGAAGATGAACTGCAGAATATCTGCAAGTAATCTGTGGGGTGTGAATACACCCCCGCTGCTTGACAAGTTACCTATGTTTTTTTAAATTTATTTTTATTAGCCAAAGTCATAAGTGGATCTAACGATAGAAGTATAAGGCCTTCCTAGAGATTTCCCGTCCTTTTTGAATGTACTCCTGGCTTTGTCTCAACACAGAGAAGTCTCCTCAGCCATTATGAACAAAGGCGTCTTAAAGTAATATCATAAACCTCAAATTCATATTTGCAATGACTTTTATGCAGTTCCCCTTCGCTAATGTTTTCTATATATATAAGCAGCATGTTGCCCAAATATCATAATTGAAATATATTACATTGTTCATGAATAAATAATGCAATAGCAAACAGAAGAAAATAAGAATAAATAAAAATGATATAATATACTGATAATATATTGATGCACAAAATGTATATATGTTTACAGGATCACTGATATGACCCGTCCTTTGTGATCTGCTACCATATTTTTCTTTACCCCTTACTGACTTCAGCAGGTAATCATTTTTTACTTGGAATAGTAATTTTACTAGATGGAATGATGATTATGTTATTCTTGGTATATAAGAGATTATAGGCTTTTACATAGAGATACATTGAATGGGGAATTCCCATCTGAGATGTCTATGGCATATCCACATAATATGGCATTAACAGAGGCGTAACCTGTAGCTTTTAGACCCTGATGCTAAATCTACAAATGGGCCCAATGTGCCAATTATACTGGTCTCCTATGGGCTAGATGTGCTTTGGGACCCGGTGCGACTGCTACCTCTGCACCTCTATAGCTATGCCCCTGGGCATTAAAGTGTTACTGCCATTGAAATTTAGACATGTCGATCAGACTTGCCAAATGTTTCGATGTTATAAGTCGTAAAAGCGGGTGATGTTGCGCTCCATCCCCAGGCCGGCTAAGAGATCCAAATATTTCTCTGCATAAAAGTCTAGTCTCTTGGCTGGCTGGGCAGGACAATGCCACCCACTTCCCAGACTAATAACTCACCATCACGCAGGTATCGGGAGTGAGACCCTGTGTTATTAACAACTTTTGACATGTTCAAAGTTGTGTTTAATCAGTACAAGTCTCACCTCTGAGTCCTGCATCCATTTTGAGATCGAGCACCCCCAGCCTGGTCCTGTCTGCTTGTAATGCCTGGAGGCGGTTGAATATAGCCAAGCTGGTTATTTTACACAGTTTGCATAACACCCATAGGTGTTAAACAGTGTAGCACCACAAGCCAGAGGTGGGAACCACATTTATCAGACACTTATGGATATCCCAATACCCTTTTAAAGGAGTAGTCTCATGGAAAAAAAAGTATCCCCTATCCGCTGGATAGGATATAAGTTTTAGATTGCGGGGGTCCGAGCGCTGTGGATCTCCTGTACAGACCCTCTGAAAAGACCCCCTCCATATATCTTTTTAGGATATAGAAAACCCCCGCGATCTAAACCTTATACATTTTTTTTCCCTAAAGGACTACTACTCCTTTAAAGGCTATGTACACCTAAGCAGCCATTGCACCAAAAATAAAAAACTAAGCAAGTTTGCAATAGGTTTTAGCTAAAAATCTTATGCCATTTTGTTTCTACAGCTCCTATGCAAACCTATGCTTCTCTGTGGTAGATGACTCTCATTGTGATCGTATAAAACAGCCACTGTCATTTATAGACACACACAGATCATTCCATCAAGTAGAATACATTATTATTATCTGGTTGAAAAGACATGACATATCTATTTGCCCTAAAATCTGCTAGTTTGGCGTCCTGGATGAGGAGAAATGCTCACACCACGATAAAATCTTCCTACTGGAGACATTCTTTATACATTTTTTATGGGACAAGAAGCTGTCGCATTGCTATGGATAGGTGAATGACCCATCAATAGTGTTGCTCGCGAATGTTCGCAATGCAAATTTTATTCGCGAATATCGCATATTCGCAAATTCACGAATATTCTCAAATATAGCACTATATATTCGCAATTACGAATATTCGTTTTTATTTTTTTCACAGTACACATCACAGTGATCATCCCTCTCTGCTTCCAGCTTGTGTGGTGTAAAGAAGGCTCTAATACTACTGTGTGAGACTCGTGTGCGAATTTGCATATGCTAATTTTCAAATATGCGAATTTTCGCATAGCCAAATTTTTGTATATGCTAATTTTCACATATGCTAATTTTTACATATGCGAATTTACGCATATGCGAAAGTTAAAACACGAATATGCGAATTTAGCGAATATATGACGAATATTGGTCCATATATTCACGAAATATCGCAAATTCGAATATGGCCTATGCTGCTCAACACTACCCACCAAGAGTGTTTCATTGGAAAAAAATGGTCAATACTGTGATACTGTGATCTCCCGACTTCAGGTTCTTTCCTAAGTGCTGGCTACGGGTGCCCTCAATAGTTCCTGGTTGTTTCCATTTGACACCCTTTCACCCCTCAATACCAGCTGCAGCCCCTCTTTCCTTACCCTCCCCCTCCCCTCTTTTTTCCTAAATACATGATGTTTTGTATGAGACTTAAAGAGACATGTGAGCCCTTCATCAGTCCTTTCCTTAATTTTTGTTGTGCTGTTGTATGATTTACTAAATTTTTTTGTTTATTGCTGATTTTGTATAACATTGTTGTATGATAATCTACAATCTCATAAACCTATATTTTGTTAATAGACCTGTGTTATTCTTCAAAAAAACAAGTTTATAAAAACAGTAAGGATGCTCCTTCGGTTTTTCTTTTGATCCATATGAAGGTCCTTTAGCTAAACCGAGGATGCTGAAATGGGAACAAGGGGCAGAGGATTGAAGAAATTTTTCAACTACAAGATCTGCATAGGCTTCAGAGTAAAAGTGTAGCCTAATCTCCTACATGCACCCTTCATAATGGAAAATGTGTATATTGTTCTGGTGTATTTTTCTATATGCTAAAGGCCACAAAAGGAGAATTAAAGGTCAAAATAAATCCTATTTTGTGACATCATGTGTCTCTGCTTTCTTATTCTCCTATATTTATGGTGACAGTATCAGGGATCGATACAGTAACAGTAAACTGATAACATACAGTAAGTGACTCTCTAAAGCCAGGCAGCAGTTATTATTAGACTTTGCTGGGTTGTGACCACATATAGATTGCTTAGTTAAGAAGTACTTTCAGTACTGCAGTATTAGGTGGATCGCCATCATTTTCAGATGCTCATGTAAGCATGCAAATGTATTCCTGTGCATAATTCTGACTCAACAATATGGAACAAAGATCTATTTCTGGAAATGCAGCAGACAAGGCTTCTTTCAGGAAGTCACTTAATGATACTCTTGCTGCCATTAAATTTCATTCCAGCTCAAGAGAAAATCAATAGAATGCTGTCCATTCAAGCAGAAAAAGGGCAATGTTGACTGATTGGCGATTGTTACACGAACACATAGCATAATCTACAATTAATAGTGGGAAAAAAACGGAAAATATCAAACATTAGTACATGAGGATAACAAATATTTACTATTGTTATGACAATATTTGCACGTGCCTTTTCTACTTACATGCTATGTGGCCATGAATGTATCATGGTACAATAATCATATAAGGTTAGGTTGACAATGTATTTTACCCCTATATTTTGTGGGTACATTGTGAAATTCCCTGATGAACACACTAAATATCTCAACGGGGATCCATTGGTTAAAAGAATGGGTTGATGTAGATGCTTAATGGTGACATCCGTTACCCGATTGCTATAATGGTATAAATGGAAACGACATGGAAAGGCTTACAATATAATCTGTCAAATGGATGCCACTGTCATGTAACTATTTAACATATCCGTCACCCCACTCCTTCACCCCACTCTTTTGGTCTGTGTCTAAATTTAATATTGGTGTCATCACAGTCACTGTTGAATGTATATGTGAGGAGTATATTTGTAAATGCTCAGTTTGATGGAGCATGCATGTGTTCTAAATCGGTTAAGAAGAGTAAGCCATTGCTAGACACCTCCTTCAGGGCCTTATTCCCCCTGAGAACAAAATAAATGGGCATGTTGAAATCCAACTCCATGGCATGTGTGGAGAGCTGGGAGACCCCCATACACATTAGGTGGATGGCCTGTTCCACTAAAGAGGAGGAGCTGTGTAGACCGATGTATAGTTTTACGGGAATGGTATCAGTATAGAATGTAATTTATTCATTTAAAGCTCTGCTCATTCTGGGCTTAAGAATCAAGTGGGTGGACTTATCAGTGATCGACAGCCTTCTTGTATATATGTATGACAAAGATAGCTGTCAATCACCCCTTAGAACCACCCACTGGATTCCTAAGCTCAGGATAAGCAGGGATTTAAGACAATATCTGACACGGTTACTGAATCTTTTCTCAGAGACTATATCTCAATCGGTTCAGGTCCTCCTATTCTATAAGATGATGTTGGCAGATCAGATTGTAAGTTCCCTTTGATCTATTGTGTATGGCTAACTTAAGATCTTCTTTGGCTAAGCTTCCAGTAGATGTCAAGGATACTTTATATTAACCTCTTCCAGGTTGACAACAGTTCACATCTTGCATCCCAGTGCCTCTAACCTACAATTGATCAAACACCAGTGGACCCCTAACTTGGTCCAAACCACAACTCCGTAGTAAAGGGGGTGGATGGGACATTTCATATCTGCCTTGGGCAACGCCTTCTTAATAAAAGAGATTCCCCTTTAGGAGTTCTGCAACAACAAAATATAGATGTACTAAATATTAGCTCTCCAGCTTCCAGGCCAAGGTGGATGAAGAATAGGACAAGACTTTGATGTTGATTCCAATCTATGTTGTCATTTTTTTGGCTCCTGTACCGTGTTACGCAGAGCTACATTACAAAGTGCGTCACATAGCTATTATCTCTGGAAATATAGAGAGAGATCACAGGATGAGGGGACAAAATAGATTCTCAGCTTAGGCAACATTACGAAAGACATCACTTTCTTCTCACCTCAAACATTATATTTAATGGGCCTCAGTCTATTACAAGATGAAACAAAGAGACGATCAGTTACTATCAAAGCAATGTTACGCGTAGACCAGCTGGACTTTAAAGAACGGAGGCTTTCAGAAAAAGTCTAATGCACTACAGTCATGTTTAATTCATATAGTGATGGAAACTGGAAGGGCTTTCTAAAAGATTAAAATACACGTTCTACTTTCTACGTGATAATCAGTCAGTATTTGTAAAACAAACTTTACGACAGCAGGAATAATAAGAATTTTTCTTTAGTTATCCAATATAGATACAAATTCTAAGTAACTGACAAAATAAAAATCCTTCTTAAGATTCTCGGAGTTCTGGGAATCCTGTCTGTACTAATGACCCCTATTGGCAAGGTTAGCATTAATAAGAAATAAAATGCCAAAAAGGGACAACTAGTTAGTGAGTAACTCTCATTACTGAATGGAAAGGGATGAGAAAAGACATAACGCAACACAATATGGTCACTAACCCTTGGATACGTCGCAGTATCCTTGATTTCAGCACCATGGACGTATCATCACATGATCCATAACTGGGAACTTTAAAAAAGTGATTCTCCTGCGAAAACGCAGTTAATGTAACTAGCAACACATTAGACCCTGCAGCATGAGCCTGAAATTGGAGGCGATACCTGATGCCCACCCCCTCCAATTATCTAGATGAACTGCTGGATCACATTGAGCACGTTTCCTCCTCACTTTCCCGGAATGAATTGTTTACATGCAAAGAGCACAGCCATCTTACCTGCAGACAAGGAGAATGTTAGGAGGGGTTTGCTGCAGCTTCACCTCATGAGGGCTACATAAGGGATGGAAAATTATCTACAGGCAAGGACGGGGTTGATGCACTAGAAGTTCACTGTGGTGGAGGGGAAGGGTAAATCCAACGTAAACATTCCATAGCAGAACACTTGCCTCCCATTCTCAGTCCTTGGTGTCGGTGCTATGGGACTGGGTATCTTCCTTTGCGATATGCTGCAGGCCTCCCTCTATGTACCAAGGCATCAGGCCAGGAGGCTGGGCACAGGATAAGGCGTAAACAGAACAACGTGACAGGAGCTGGTGAGCTCAGCCTGGGTCTCTCCTCTCGAAAAACTGAAAGGGGGAGGGAGAGGCAGCCTCAGCAGCATGATGAAATCATCACCACCACCTCCCTAGGGATCTGCTCTCAGTGCACTTAGGATGCTATATCTACCAATGATGCCCTTTTCCCTGCAGAAGAGAAGCAAGGGCTGTCGTGCAGAACATTCCCAAATTTAGCAGGTTGCTTATATATATATATATATATATATATATATATATATATATATATATATATATAGTGAAATCTGCACAAATGGTGCTGCCTATTAGTGCATATATTTATGTAATTAAATTGTTTTAAACAGTATTAATGCTTGCATGTGTTGTTTCCAGCTTATGCTCCTAAGTAAGGCGCAGCATTTGTGACATGTTTGTCATGCTCCATGGAATCGCATGAATGCATTCGTGCTCCATGATGACAGCCTTGCTCTGAGCAACACCGACAACCTCACTAAGCAACCAATAGTTCTCCCCAATGCCAATTTCTTCTGTGTGCTAGATCATGGATTTCCCAATCAGGGTGCCTCCGACTGTTGCAAAACTACAATTCCCAGCAGAAGGCTGTCCGGGCGAGCTGTAGTTTTGCAACAGCCGGAGGCACCCTGGATGGGAAACACTGTGCTAGAGGATGAACTTTGGGGGAGATCTATCAAAACCTGTCCAGAGGAAAAGTTGCTGAGTTGCCCATAGCAACCAATCAGATTGCTTTTTTTTTTTTTTTTTTTTCATTTTTGAAAAGGCCTCTGAAAAATGAAAGAAGCGATCTGATTGGTTGCTATATGGGCAGCTCAGCAACTTTTCCTCCAGACAGGTTTTGATAGATCTCCCCCAAAGTTCATCCTCTAGCACAGTGTTTCCCATCCAGCTGTTGCAAAACGAAAAAAAAAAATAAAAAAAAATCTGATTGGTTGCTATGGGCAACTCAGCAACTTTTCCTCTGGACAGGAAAACAACTAGAGGCACCCTGGATGGGAAACACTGTGCTAGAAATGAACTTTGGGAGAGATTTATCAAAACCTGTCAAGAGGACGAGTTGCTGAGTTGCCCATATAGCAACCAATCAGATCGCTTCTTTCATTTTTCAGAGGCCTTTTCAAAAATGAAAAAAAAAAAAAAAAAAGCAATCTGATTGGTTGCTATGGGCAACTCAGCAACTTTTCCTCTGGACAGGTTTTGATAAATCTCCCCCTTTATGTTTATAAATTAGGATCATTTATAATAAGCTTTAGTGACACCACTGAATTTTATTAGACACAAAAAGCATACAAACATTTAAAAACCACTTAAAACTGTACATACAGAATGAAGGATGAAATACAGTGCTACAATACTCACCCCCATGGAAAGGTATAACCAAACAACAATGGTCCCAATGGTTATTATGATATATAATAAACCATCAGCTGCCTATAAGTGAGCAACCAATGCATGAAGTGACCACTGCCAAGAACTAATGTGCAACCTGGCTGAAAGTACACTAAAACGACCTAACCACAGCCACAAAGCAGTTAAGTGCAAGCCTGTCCCCATTTGAACTCGCAGCGTGTTTCTCGCAAATGTGAACAAATCCGCCCATGTGAACAAGCCCTTAGCCACGGCATATTTTCCTATCCGTTTAAGTCAACGGATAGCAAAATTATCTGCAAAAAAATATGCAGGAAAATACGGCACTTGTAACCCTTACCTGGAGTCAGTTCATACATGTATATTTTCTGCTTCACATCTGCTGCAGATTTGCTTCAATGGGTAGCGAAATGGGTTGACTTTAATGGGTAGCAAAATCTGCCACAGCAAATCTGAAGCAGAAAATATGCATGTGTGAACCCTGAAGGTAGGTTCACATGTGCCGTATTTTGGTGCATATTTTTTGCAGATGATTTGCTGCCCATTGGGTAGAAAAATAAACAACAGCAAAAAGGCAGCAAAATATGCAGCATAATACGGCATGGGCGACACTACTCTTAGGGTGTATTCTCATGTACAGTATCCTGTGCCTATTTGCTACAGATTTCATGCTGCAGTGTTCAGTGTAACTAATTGACTGAACACATCTTCAAATCCTGCACATCAAATATGCGCAGGATACTGTACGTGTTAATAGACCCTAAATGTTGTTAAATTGCACCTTAATATTCTACCGGTTATGGCAGTTGGTACCAAGGAGTTAAAAGGGTACTCTGGCAAAAAGTGTTCTTTTTCTGGCTGCCGTGCTGCATTTCCTGGCGCTGGGGATCAGCACATCACATTGCAGCTCATCCAATCACTGGCTAAAGTGGGACACCGCTTGGTCGGTATTTGGCTGAAAATCTCTCATGACGACTCCAGCAGCAGGAGGTTAACTTTAGCGGTGAAAAGGCTGGGATTGGTGTGAGACATTACCACTCAACCAATTCACTGACCGCAGTGGTGTACTACCTCAGTGGCAATGTAATGTATTGACCCACAGCACTGCAATAACAGAAGCCATGGGGGGGGGGGGGGGCGAGGAAGGTAAGTACAGGTTTATGTTGTTTACTATCTTAAAATTCTTCTAGCATAAAAGGTGGGGCTATTATAACACTTTGCTTTCACCTGAATGATTTATTTGTATTGACTTTCAGGGGACCCCTGGGGTCCAACCATCCACTCTAGCCACCCATGACATTTGGGAAGTCCCTGCTCCTGAAAGAACGGGGCAAAAGTGTACCAGTGGACTCTGCCTTTCTACCATTACTGCCCCTGGGGTCTCTACATTAATTCTAAATGTAGGGAGATGGTAAAGCTAGGGAGTATTTTATACATTGACTGCTAATGCAAACAATACTTTTGCAGTGAAGATTAATGGGGTACACTGCCCCTAGACATCTTATCCCCTATCCAAATGATAAGATGTCCGATCGTGAAGGGTCCCACCACTGCACCCCCTGTCTTCTGCTTCGCTCTGTGTGATGCAGGGGCGGGAGGCTTGTGACATCACGGCCCCACCCCCTCGTGATGTCATGCCTCGCCCCCTCAATGCAAGCCCATGGGAGGGGGCATGACATTTCATAGAGTGGAACCTGAGCTGAGTTTCTTTCCAGCAGTACACATACCTAGACTTCTGTGCTTTGTAAAAAAATTATATGTTGCTGAGGCCTTAAAGAAAATAGAAAAAAAAAACATATACTTACCTACCCCAAGTCCATCTGCGATCCATTCAGATCCTGGTTGGCTCTTTTTTTAGTTCTTTGAGTGCCTGTCTTCTTTACGCTTTCAAGAAGAGCACTTGGAGCAGTATCTGCCCAATCAGCCAATCAATGATAGAGACGAGACTCTGCTGTGGCCAGTGATTGGCTGAGATGGCAAGTCCTGCACTGAGGGCAGGTTATGGAAGCAGGAAGAAAACAGTAGCTCAGGGAAATGGAAAGAGCCAGAGAGGAGCTGCGGAGGATGAGCAGGGGACTCAGGGAAGGTAAGCATAGTTTTTTTTTCTATTTTCTTTAAAGGACAACTGCAGCACAATATACACTTATCCCCTATCTACAAGATAGGGGATAAGTGTTTGATCGCGGGGGGTCCGACCGCTGGGACCCCCCTCGATCTCCCTAACGGGGCACCGCCATTAGCGCTCATAGTGAGCACTGAAGGCGCGTAGCGTCGACCTAGAGGTCGACGGTGACGCCCCGTCTCCTCCCTGTCCCAATACAGTTCTATGGGGGAGACGGGGAGGCAGGAACACTGCCTCCCCGCCTCTCCCATAGAGATGCATGGAGGAGGCGTGCCGGCCGCAACGTCATGCTGCGGCTGGCACGCCCCCTGCACGGGAGAGCCATGGCACACCCGCGGCCCCGTACAGGAGATCACAGGGGGTCCCAGCGGTCGGACCCCCCGCGATCAAACACTTATCCCCTATCCTGTGGATAGGGGATAAGTGTTAATTACGCTGCAGATGTCCTTTAAGGCTCCAGAAACATCTTTTTTTTTTTTTTCAAAAACACTGAATTACTTCTATAAGTAATTTACAGATACAGATCACATAGACTCTGTCCTCGGTGCACAGAGCTCCGCTTGTCCTCAGTGCACAGAGCCCCGCTTGTCCTCGGTGTACAGAGCCCCACTTGTCCTGGGTGCACAGAGCCCCGCTTGTCCTCGGTGTACAGAGCCCCGCTTGTCCTCGGTGTACAGAGCCCCGCTTGTCCTCGGTGTACAGAGCCCCGCTTGTCCTCGGTGTACAGAGTCCTGCTTGTCCTCGGTGTGCAGAGCCCTGCCTTTCCTCGGTGTACAGAGCCCTGCCAAAGAAGTGCCCTGATCTCTCTGCCGGCTTTCTCAGTGGACATCTGCATGGACTCAAAAACAGGCCAGCCTGGCCAGGTGGGTGGATGGCTTATGAATTGTACAGTTGTATGTCTCTTCTACCTGCATTTCACCGCTCCCTTCATGATGGCACAGTCTGACATATAAGTTGTGTATGTGAAATATAACTTATATCTTTGACTGTGCCGTCACGAAGGGGGCAGTGAAAGGCAGATAGAAGATGGAGTAGGCTTCCCAGCAGCACAGAGTATTTCTGTCAGGAACTGTAGTGAGGCAGACAGTCTGCTTCACTACAGTTCCCTTCAGAAATACTCTGTGCTGCTGTGCTATTTCTGTAATAAATCAGCCTCACCCAAGCAGGGGGCAAAAAAGGTAAAGTGTGTGGCTTATGAATGGACTAGTTGCTATTTTCTACCTGCCTTTCACTGCTCACTAAATGATGGCACAGTCAGATATGAGATATATATGACTGTGCCATCATGTAGTGAGCAATAAAAGGCAGGTACTCTGGTGGAAAACTTTTTTTTTTTTAATCAACTGGTGCCAGAAAGTTAAACAGATTTGTAAATTACTTCTATTAAAAAAATCTTAATCCTTCCAGTACTTATTAGCGGCTGTATACTACAGAGGAAATTCTTTTCTCTTTGGATTTCTTTTCTGTCACGACCACAGTGCTCTCTGCTGACACCAGAGCAGGAGAAATTCCCCATAACAAACATAGGCTGCTCTGGACATTTCATAAATTGGACAGAGGTGTCAGCAAAGAGAACTGTGGACAGCTGCTATTAAGTACTGGAAGGATTAAGAATTTTTAATAGAAGTAATTTACAAATCTGTTTAACTTTCTGGCACCAGTTGATTAAAAAAAAAAAAAAGTTTTCTACCAGAGTACCCCTTTAAGGTGAGTGGAGGCTGGAGCGAAGTTGGACTGGGTATCACAGACAGAGATCCCAAGTTGGCATAAAAAGGAGGAGGATAGTTCAGTGTTTTTAAGTGCTTGGTGTAGTTAAGGTGATTGGCATTGCCATCCCTCAAAGTACATCATAGCCTCAAGCGCACTGCACCCCCTATTCCTTTCTATGTCAAATATTCATATGCATACTGGGTGGGAATACGGACAGGGCAGAGGTGGGGCCAGGGGTGGAGTCTTGCTGGGGGCCCTTGCTTTATTTGGTCCAGGGGCCCTGAGTGGTGTCAGTCCGCCCCTGGAAGTAAGGATTAATAATATAATAGATCCTGTCACTAGGAATATTAAGGCATGGCAGCAATTAAAAATGAATTTAACTCGTCTGGTAAAACATGGTTTGAATATTTGCAGGTTAAGCATGCATGTAACTCTACAAGAGGACAATACATTTTCAGTATAAAGTCGACTGATGATATAATCAAAAGGTTGGTTAATGGTCAAATTGGGGGGAAAAAAAATGTTGACCGTCTATGAAAATTTAACCACTAGGAAAGACGATATGGTAAAGTTACCTTACTCTCTTTTACATATAACCCCATATTTTATATTATATATATATATATATATATATATATATATATATATATATATGTGTATATATATATTAGTAGGGAACAGCTCACATGGTGGGGTCAGCAATGACAGTATTCACACAGACAGTAGGTTTCAAATGTCCAAGAGGATGTTTATTTAAATTAATTTTAGGCACAAAGCATAGTGCATTTAACCCGATAACGACCATGGACGAGTATAGACGTCCAGGTTGGCGGCCGTTCCCGCACCTGGACGTCTATACTCGTCCATTCTTCTCGTGGGTGCTGCCCAGTGCACCCACGAGATCGCGGCAGGGACTCGGCTGTATCACACAGCCGGGACCCTGCTGCACTGCCAGGACCGAAGTAAACTTCGGTCCCAGCAGTTTTAACCCTTACAGCCGTGGTCGGAAGTGACCGCGGGCTGTAGGTGTTATGACAGAGGGAGGGAGCTCCCTCTGTCTCCTCTGCAGCACCCCGCATCGCGATCGCGGGGTGCTGCGTGTAATACGCGGCTGTCCGGGACCTGCCGCACTGCCGGGAGTGAAGTTCACTTCACTCCCGACAGTTTAACCCTTACAGCCGCAGTCAAAAGTGACCGCGCGCTGTAAGGAGTTATGACAGAGGGAGGGGGCTCCCTCTGTCTCCTCTGCAGCACCCCACAGCGCGATCGCGGGGTGCTGTGTGTGGCCGCACTGCCGGGAGTGAAGTTCACTTCACTCCCGACAGTTTAACCCTTACAGCCGCGGTCAGAAGTGACCGCGCGCTGTAAGGAGTTCTGACAGAGGGAGGGGGCTCCCTCTGTCTCTCCTGCAGCACCCCGGAGCATCGCGGGGTGCTACTGCATACCTGGGCAGCCGGGGTTCCTACAAAGACCCCCAGGTCTGCCCTGGGTATTGCCTGCTAGTGAAATATGCTGCCTGCTAGTGAAAACTGGCAGGCAGCATATAACTGCAATGCTTTGGAATACTAAGTATTCCAAAGCATTAAAAAGTGTAAAAATAAATAAATAAATAAACAAAATAAAAGTGTAAAAATAAATAAAAATGTAATAAAAGTGTAAAATATATATTAAAAATACATTTATTAAATGAATCTAATTAAAAAAAAAGCATAATGTGTAGGATCCCATTGGCGGACATCCGCAGCATGTAATATGCTGCGGATGTCCGCCACGTGATCCTACACATTATGCAGCAGTCACGGTAATGAGCTCGCTGCTGCGGCTGGGTAGCTTTGTGCGTCCACTCATAGCGGCAGATTTTCCGCCAGCAGTTATGAGCGGACACACTGAGCTACCCAGCCGCAGCAGTAATGGATATATTCGCCATGAGCGGGTGCTTATTCCTACAACATGGCGGATATATCCATCAGGAGCCTTAACTGTCACAGACAGATGCGTTATACTGCCAGCCGACCAAGGACCAATCAGAGAGGTCCCTGGTCCAGCCAACAACTTGTAGGGGTGCGGTATATAAATGGGGTCACTTGTGGGGGTGGGGGTACTGTTCTATGGTGTTAAAATACTCACTGTACCCCCTAGCGAATACCTTGAGGGGTCTAGTTTTTAAAATGGGGTCATTTGGAGGGGTGTTCCTATGTTCTACTACCTTTTAATTTCTGCAAACCTTGCATAGCACATAAAAAAAGATGTACTTTTCAAATTTTCTAAATTTCAAGTTAAATTGTTAGGCTTCTAACTAATTTAAAATGTTAATTAAAAACTAAAAAATGACGTCAAAATAAAGTAGACATCTGAAAGTATAAGTTTCATAAACTATTTGGTCAGTATGTATAAATATATGCAACCAATTAGTGTTAAAATAGCAAAAAATCGTAATTTTTTGTAAAAATGTCATGATTTTTTGCATTGTAAAAAAAAAACTACAAATGATATCGGCTTACTTTTACTATGTACATGAAGGACAACTTGTGACAAAAAAACAATGTCAGAATTATCGTGATTGGCAAAACGTTACCAGAGTTATTCTCTAATAAAGACAGACATCCCCGATTTGAAAAAACAGGCCTGGTCTTTCAGGGGCGTACAGGTTTATTTGCATTGGTCCTTAAGGGGTTAACCCCTTCCCGCAGAATGTCATATATAAACGCCGGGTTGTGCAGTGCGTTCGCGCATCCCGGCGTTTATAAATGACATTCAGTTAACCCGGCGATGCGCAGCATCGCACGGGTTAACTGGCAGAAGTCCCGCTGTTTCCAGCAGGGGACAACTTCTGCTTCACCCCCCAGGACCATCCATTGATGGTCCTGGTCAGCGATCACTGTGATTGGTCCCTGTGGACCAATCACAGTGATCTGGGGTGAAAGTTCACATCCCCCGCACTGCCCGCCCCTGGAAGTCGGGCAGAACGGGGGACGAAGGCTGCGGGGGCTCGCGGGGACCTGCGGCACACGGGGGGAACACGTGGGGACCGGCGGACTTACCTGGAGCAGCGGCGGGACCGAGGAGCAGCGGCAGGACCGGCCACGTGGAGGAGCAGCGACGGGACCGGCAGGTAAGTATGTAGTCCTCAGAGGCAGCAGTGAAGATCTTCACTGCTGCTTCTAGGAGTCTGAAAACTACAACTCCCAGCATGCCTAGACAGCCTTTGGCTGTCTGGGCATGCTGGGAGTTGTAGTTTTGCAACATCTGGAGGGCCCCAGTTTGGAGACCATTGTATAATGGTCTCCAATCTGTGCTCTTCCAGCTGTTGCAAAACTACAACTCCCCGTATGCACTGACTGTCCAGGCATGCTGGGAGTTTTAGTTCAGCAACATCTGGCCCTTCAGATGTTGCCGAACTACAACTCCCAGCATGCCCTTCAGCTGTCTGGGCATGCTGGGAGTTGTAGTTTTGGCACAACTGGAGACACACTGGTTGGGAAACATTGTCTGTTTCTAACTCAGTGTTTCCTAACCTGTGTGCCTCCAGCTGTTGCAAAACTATGACTCCCAGCATGCACTAACAGACCATGCATGCTGGGAGTTGTGGTTTTGCAACAGCTGGTGCAACCCCCACCACCCCCGTGAATGTACAGGGTACATTCACATGGGCGAGGCTTTTACAGTGGGTTTCTCGCATCTTGAGATGCAGCAAATTTTGCGCTGGGAAACTCGCTGTAATCCCCCGCCCATGTGATTGTACCCTAAAAACACTACACTACACTAACACAAAATAAAATAAAAAGTTAAAAACACTACATATACACATACCCCTACACAGCCCCCCTCCCCCAATAAGAACGTCCGGTACACCACTGTTTCCAAAGCAGAGCCTCCAGCTGTTGAAAAACAACAACTCCCAGTATTGCCGGACAGCCGTTGACTGTCCACGCATGCTGGGAGTTTTGCAACAGCTGGAGGCACCCTGTTTGGGAATCACTGGCGTAGAATACCCCTATGTCCACCCCTATGCAAATCCCTAATTTAGGCCTCAAATGCACATGGCGCTCTCACTTTGGAGCCCTGTCGTATTTCAAGGCAACAGTTTAGGGCCACATATGGGGTATCGCCGTACTCGGGAGAAATTGTGTTACAAGGTTTGGGGGGGCTTTTTCTTCTTTAACCCTTCATGAAAAGGAAATGTTGGGGTCTACACCAGAATGTTAGTGTAAATTTTTTTTATTTTTTACACTAACATGCTGATGTTGCCCTATACTTTACATTTTCACAAGAGGTAAAAGGGAAAAAAGCCCCCCAAAAATTGTAACGCAATTTCTCCCGACTACAGAGATACCCCATATGTGAGCGCAAAGTGCTCTGGGGGCGCACAACAAGGCCCAGAAGGGAGAGTGCACCATGTACATTTGAGGTGATTTGCACAGGGGTGGCTGATTGTTACAGCAGTTTTGACAAACGCAAAAAAAAACTAAACCCCACATGTGACCCCATTTCGGAAACGACACCCCTCACGGAATGTAATGAGGGGTGCAGTGAGAATTTACCCCCCACAGGTGTATGACGGATCTTTGGAACAGTGGTCCGTGAAAATGAAAACTTGTACAGCCCACTGTTCCAAAGATCTGTCAGACACCAGTGGGGGGCAAATGCTCACTGTACCCCTTGTTACGTTCCTCAAGGGGTCTAGTTTCCAAAATGGTATGCCATGTGGGTATTTTTTGCTGTCCTGGCACCATAGGGGCTTCCTAAATGCGACATGCTCCCCGAGCAAAATTTGCTCTCAAAAAGCCAAATATGACTCCTTCTCTTCTGAGCATTGTAGTTCGCCCATAGTGCACTTCAGGTCAACTTATGGGGTACCTCAATACTCAGAAGAGATGGGGTTACAAATTTTGGTGGGTATTTTCTGCTATTAACCCTTGCAAAAAGGTGAAATTAGGGGGGAAACACACATTTTAGTGGAAATTTTATTTTATTTTTTTACATATGCAAAAGTCGTGAAACACCTGTGGGGTAATAAGGCTCACTTTATTCCTTATTACATTCCTCAAGGGGTCTAGTTTCCAAAATGGTATGCCATGTGAGTTTTTTTTGCTGTTCTGGCACCATAGGGGCTTCCTAAATGTGACATGCCCCCCGAGCAAAATTTGCTCTCAAAAAGCCAAATATGACTCCTTCTCTTCTGAGCATTGTAGTTCGCCCATAGTGCACTTCAGGTCAACTTATGGGGTACCTCCATACTCAGAAGAGAAGGGGTTACAAATATTGGGGGGTATTTCCTGCTATTAACCCTTGGAAAAATGTGAAATTTGGGGGGAAACACACATTTTAGTGAAAAAAAATATTTTTTTTTACATATGCAAAAGTCGTGAAACACCTGTGGGGTATTAAGGCTCACTTTATTCCTTGTTATGTTCCTCAAGGGGTCTAGTTTCCAAAATGGTATGCCATGTGAGGGTTTTTTGCTGTTCTGGCACCATAGGGGCTTCCTAAATGCAATATGCCCCCCAAAAACCATTTCAGAAAAACGTACTCTCCAAAATCCCCTTATCGCTCTTTCCCTTCTGAGCCCTCTATTGCGCCCGCCGAACACTTTACATAGACATATGAGGTATCTGCTTACTCGAGAGAAATTAGGCTACAAATATAAGTATACATTTTCTCCTTTTACCCCTTGTAAAAATTCAAAAATTGGGTCTACAAGAACATGCGAGTGTAAAAAATGAAGATTGTGAATTTTCTCCTTCACTTTGCTTCTATTCCTGTGAAACACCTAAAGGGTTAAAATGATGACTGAATGTCATTTTGAATACTTTGGGGGGGGGTGCAGTTTTTATAATGGGGTCTTTTGTGGGGTATTTCTAATAAGAAGACCCTTCAAATCCACTTCAAACCTGAACTGGTCCCTGAAAAATAGTGAGTTTGAAAATTTTGTGAAAAATTGGAAAATTGCTGCTGAACTTTGAAGCCCTCTGGTGTCTTCCAAAAGTAAAAACTCGTCACTTTTATGATGCAGACATAAAGTAGACATATTGTATATGTGAATAAAAATTTTTTTTATTTGTAATATCCATTTTCCTTACAAGCAGAGAGCTTCAAAGTTAGAAAAATGCTAAATTTTCAAATTTTTCATCAAATTTTAGGATTTTTCACAAGGAAAGGATGCAAGTTACCACAAAAATTTACCACCATGTTAAAGTAGAATATGTCACAAAAAAACAATCTCGGAATCAGAATGATAACTAAAAGCATTCCAGAGTTATTAATGTTTAAATTGACAGTGGTCAGATGTGCAAAAAACGCTCTGGTCCTTAAGGCCAAAATGGGCTTGGTCCTGAAGGGGTTAAACAAACGAGGCCTAGCAGACTAGCTCTGCTAAAGCAGTATATCCTTCTGGATTTCCTTTATCCTGCCTGGCTGAGGAAACTAGGTGAAATATACACCCCATCCACCACTTTCCCCTACACTTTACCACATGCTTCTTCAGACCAGAGGTCTGGGGATTTATGGTGACCATGCAGTACACCCTGGACAATGCTTCCGCATTCCCTTGTAATTTTCCAGGTCTCTGTTCCACTTTAAAACTAAAATTTTGTAAGGAGAGAAACCATCTGGTCACTCTTGCATTTCTCTCTTTATTCTGTTTTATCCGGGCCAGAGGAGCATGGTCTGTCACATACACAAATTCTCTACCCTGCAGAAAATATTTCACGGATTCCAATGCCCACTTGATGGCAAGACACTCTCTTTCCACTATGGCATCATTTTTCTCTGCTGGGATAAGTTTCCTACTCAGGTAGATTACTGGGTGTTCTTCCCCATTTACCACTTGTTAGAGGACTGCTCCCAAACCTGTATCAGACACATCCATCTGGACCAGAAACTGCTGAACTCTGGGGAAACAAGCACTGGCTGTTCACACAGGGCAGACTTTAGGCTCTGAAAAGCCTTTTCTGCCTCTGGGGTCCACTTCACCCTTACTGACTTATCCCCCTTTGTTAAGTCTGTCAATGGTGTAGCAATTGTGGCAAAGTTGGGCATGAACCGATGGTAGTACCTGGCTATGCCAAGGAAGGTCCTTGTTACGCCGAGCGCTCCGGGTCCCTGCTCCTTCCCGAAGCGCTCGCGG
Source organism: Hyla sarda (assembly GCF_029499605.1). Classification (NCBI taxonomy): domain Eukaryota; kingdom Metazoa; phylum Chordata; class Amphibia; order Anura; family Hylidae; genus Hyla; species Hyla sarda. The sequence continues at coordinate 376,607,380 of NC_079190.1, read as the reverse complement.
CATTTCTCTCCCTGCAGCGCCCCGGTCAGACCCGCTGACCGGGAGCGCTGCACTGACATGGCCGGCGGGGATGCGATTCGCATAGCGGGACGCGCCCGCCCGCGAATCGCATCCCAGGTCACTTACCTGTCCCAGTCCCCGGCTGTCATGCTCTGGCACGCGCGGCTGCGCTCTCTAGGGCGCGCGCGCGCCAGCGCTCTGAGATTTAAAGGGCCAGTGCACCAATGATGGTGCCTGGCCCAATCACCCTGATTAGCTTGCACCTGTTCCTTGCCCTACTTATACCTCACTTCCCCTGCAATCCCTTGCCGGATCTTGTTGCCTTTGTGCCTTGTGAAAGCTATTACTGTGTTACCCATACTGTGTTGCTGACCTCCTGCTATTTCCATATTGACTACGAACCTTGCCGCCTGCCCCGACCTTCTGCTACGTCTGACCTTGTCTCTGCCTAGTCCTTCTGTCCCACGCCTTCTCATAAGTCAGCGAGGTTGAGCCGTTGCCAGTGGATACGACCTGGTTGCTACCGCCGCAGCAAGACCATCCCGCTTTGCGGCGGGCTCTGGTGAATACCAGTAGCTTCTTAGAACCGGTCCACCGGCACGGTCCACACCAATCCCTCGCTGACACAGAGGATCCACTATCAGCTAGCCGAATCGTGACAGCCCTCACCTGTTTCTTTGTTAATGGCCTGGGCCAGTTCTGTATTGCCTCAATCTTATTGATCTGGGATTTAACCAGCCCTCTGCCAATAATATAACCAAGGTATTTTGCTTCCTCTAGACCCACTGCACATTTCTCAGGATTTATGGTTAAACCTGCATCACTGATGGCGTCTAACACAGCCTGTACCTTACAGAGGTGACTTTTCCAGTCAGATGAAAAAATGACCACATTGTCCAGGTAGGCAGTGGCATAATCACAGTGTGGTCTCAAGATTAGATCCATCAGCCTCTGAAATGTAGCAGGGGCCCCATGTAACCCAAATGGCATCACAACATACTGAAACAGGCCTTCTGGAGTGGAAAATGCAGTCTTCTCTTTAGCCTCCTCAGATAACGGCATCTGCCAATAACCCTTTAAGGTCAAGTGTTGTGATTTACCTTGCCCTCCTAAGCCTCTCAATAAGTTCATCTTCCCGGGGCATGGGGTATGCATCAAATTTTGAGACCTCATTTAATCTTCTGAAGTCATTACAGAATCTCCAAATCTCATTGGGCTTTGGGATTAGCACAATGGGACTTGACCATTCATTAGTAGACTCCTCAATGACACCTAATTCCAGCATGCGCTTGACCTCAGAGGACATTGCCTCCCGGCGCACTTCTGGAATCCTGTATGGCTTTACATTTATTATACTGTGAGGCTCAGTTTTAATATGGTGTTTTATTAGGTGAGTGCGGCCTGGTAGGTCAGAAAACTTGTGTTTATTTCTCTGCAGGAATTCCCTCACCTCCTGCTTCTGGTGTACTGACAATGTCTCACCAATTGTTACCCGGGGAACTGGCTGCACTACATCTTTAACCTTAACCTGGGAGGTCATCAAAGCCTCTTTAGCTCTCTGCAAATGCTCTTTGACTATAGGCATCTCTGTTGCTATGCAGTCCTGCAAAGGAAAGCAGTCATCACTACACATTTCAGGTGGACCCACATTTCCATTTTGCCCCTCATTGTCAGCATTGTTTTCAATGGTTGTCTCACATGACCCTTCACTATCAGGGAGAGGTACAGATTCTGCCGGAGTTTCTTCCCCAGCTGTAGAAGTACCCCTTTTCCACAAATCCCAGAACAATGTGAAATCACGACCTAATATAGCTGCATACACAAGTCGTTTTACGACCCCCGACTTTGTAAGTCACAGTTCCAGATGGAGTCACCAACTCAACAGGGGCCACAGGGTAGGCTACAATATCTCCTTAGATGCATAGCAATCTTGTGCGTTTGTTTGGCACATAGTCCCTAGCCACAAGACTTGCCCGAACCAAAGTTACCAGGCTACCCGAGTCCAAAAGGTCCTTCATGGAGCAGTCATTTATCTTTACCATACATATACGTGGCTCAGACGCTGACCCTGGAACGGCTGCACATGCAGGTTCTGCAAATAGCGACTGTCACAAGCTAGCGTCACACTCCATGGGCTCTGAGGTAAGAGAGCAATAGGCGGCTATGTGCCCCCACTCATGACACCTGCAGCACTGGGGGGCCCCTGGCCTTTTTTAGCATGGAGTCCTTTCTAGGTCTGGGTAGCCCCTGGGGTTCATGATCAGTCTTTTGCCCTCCCCCAAACTCTAGAGCCCTGCTCCCTTTCACACTTGTCCACACACCTTCAGCTGGAACTCTCTTACTCACAGATGTCAAGGGTTTGACGGATCTGGGAGGTGTTGGTGCTGCAGGGACATCACAGAGGTAGTCGTCAGTCGCTATGAACCTTTCCACCATGTTGACAAGTTGCTCAGCAGTCTGGGGCTCTCCTTGAGCAACCCACTGTTGTAACTCTGCCAGGAGGGTCCTGAAGTAATGGTCCACAATGATCTTTTCCACAATCTGGGCGGGTGTAGAAAATTCTGGTACCAACCACTTTTGTACCAAATGAATAAGATCATACATCTGTGACTGGGCGGGTTTGTCCTTGGCGTAGCTCCAACTGTGGACTCTCCTGGCATGAACAGCTTGCGTAACACCAAGGCGAGCAAGGATCTCCACTTTTAGTTTAGCATAGTCCTGCACATCCTGCTCCCTGAGGTCATAGTAGGCCTTTTGCGGTTCACCTGTTAGAAAGGGCGCAATCACTTTTGCCCACTCTGCAAGTGGCAGTCTCTCTCTCCGCCACTCAAATACGGTGAGGCAGGCCTCAACGTCATCATCAGGTGTCATTTTTTGTAAGACACACTGAACGGCCCTCCTCACATTCAAAGTCTCAGGGGGGCTTCTCTCCACTTGTGAGGTCTTAGCCACAACAGTATCTCTGAGCATAGCAATCTGCTCCATTAATAGACGATTTGTTCCTGTTGCTGTGCCATGGTCTGCTAGTGTTGTGCCATGGTCTGTTCATGTCTCAGACTAGCCCGTGTCAACTGCTTTATCACCTCCTCCATTGTTCTGGATGGTGCTTGCAATGAAGCAGCAGCTTTAATCCAGGACATATGCTTAGTCAAACAAAACAACAAAACCTAAGCCTGTCCTGCTCTAACTTAACATCAGGATACCTCATTATCCTACTGTGGGCCTAATGTCCGGCCCCAAGCAAACTCACACAAATGTCCATAGAATAAAGTTCAGACCTGGTGGGTTTTCTGCTGCAGCTCTGGCTGTGCTAAAGCAGCATCTCCTTCTGGATTTCCTTTATTGTGCCTGGCTGAGGAAACCAGGTGAAATATACACCCCATCCACCACTTTCCCCTACACTTTACCACAATATATATAACCGTAAAAAGGTCTGTGATCATCTATACATATCACTATTTTCAGAAATGACCTATAAAGGTCCTCTTTAATGCACAGGACATCGTTGCAGAATATATCTATTGTTTCTGCATCTTCCCACACTACAGCACCTACAGAAATGTTGATCAGCTTCACAGTTTAAGACTATAATTTGGTGACCCACGGGGATGGCGGGACCACGGGGTGTAGCGGTGTAGGTGGAGGGGGCAAGATGGTATCAACCCCAGGGGCAAGGTGTTGTTAACCCCTAATGTTCCTGACGCCAGAGTGGTTTTTGGGTACCGGAAGCACATGAACGGTATCTCCGCTATTCCAATAGCTAGGCAGTGAAAGGAGAGTCCACAACCAAGTTATGGTTTAACGGAGGCTTTACTGAGTTAAGACAGGTGTTATTATCTTCACAGCTAGGCCCAGAGAGTCGACCAGTAACACGGAAAGGGCCCTGCAGCTTGCTGGGACTTGCAGTTATTGTAATAGACTTTAGTTCAGCACACAGACTAGAATAGACTTGATCTGTGTCTTGACTTTAGTAAAAGGCAATTCACACTAGACAGGTATGTATGTTTTAAAATTGCTTTAGTGAATTCTTAATTGTTTGTACAAATTCGGAGCAAGCTCCACTTTTTTCAAATGCATTCGATACAAATAGTACTTCACCCCGAGTGCTCACTAAAGAACATCCTACATCTCCTGATCCAGCCACCGATATATATTCACCCTAGCACGGGCATAGCGGATCCTCCTTCCTCTCACGAAGGGGCAAGCGGGTGAGTGTGTAGGATGGACACGTCCGACGTTTCGGAGGACACGCCCCCTTTCTCAAGTGACCCTATCGTGCACCCATCACCTATTACATGGCAATCATCTCTCATGAGAGCTCATTTCTGGAATGAGAAATTATACATTTAAAAACATATATATGTTTAAAACAATTTCGTTACAGCAATATTTAATGAGATGTTAGCAACACTTACAGAAAAATTTAAAAATTGCATAATTCATTGAGCCCGTCCGGGCTTAGTGAATTGAGGGCTTCTATCCAATATACTTCTCGTTGGAGTAATTTCCTTTTAATCTTCTCTTTTTTAAACATATATATGTTTTTACATTTATAATTTCTCATTCCAGAAATGAGCTCTCATGAGAGATGATTGCTATGTAATAGGTGATGGGTGCACGATAGGGTCACTTGAGAAAGGGGGCGTGTCCTCTGAAACGTTGGAAGTGTCCGGCCTACACACTCACCTGCTTGCCCCTTCATGAGAGGAAGGAGGATCCGCTCCGCTATGCCCATGCTAGGGTGAATATATATTGGTGGCTGGATCAGGAGATGTCGGATGTTCTTTAGTGAGCACTCAGGGTGAAGAACTATTTGTATCGAATGCATTTGAAAAAAGTGGAGCTTCCTCCGAACTTGTATGAACAATTAAGAATTCACTAAAGCAATTTTAAAATGTACATACCTGTCTAGTGTGAATTGCCTTCTATTTTGGATACTGCTTTGATTGGGTTGAGCCCCCATATATTCCCATGCATACCCCAATGCATCTGAGGTTTACCATTTAATCACTATATTGACTTTGATAGATACAGCAGACATAGATGAGATGAATTACTGAAAATGTGGCTGATGTTCCAGCTTTGTGGCCTCCAGGTGTACTGGACAAAGGATCTGTGATGTCTGTGCTTTGCTGTCCTCAGCAGAAAGAGGGAGAATTGTAATGGCTGCCCCCTTATATGGGGGGGGGGGGGCTGAGCCAAAGCCCATTGGTCAAGCTGTGGGTCATAGGTTAAGCTGGTGCCCTCTGGGTAACATCATGTGGCAACATAACATGTGACATTCCACAGGTCCTTTAGACTAGCTATACATTAGGACACTGACTATAACCCTATATGACCATAAATGACACTTATAATAACAGCAGGAGAAACACTGCAGGAGAGCCCTCAGGTCAATGAGGGACTATACCTGACAGGGCCTAAGTGTAGTGCAGGTCCATATCCTGTACTGGGATATTACAATAACATAGAACTGTTTGGGGATAAAGAATGCAAGCTGGTGGGGTAGTGTGATGTTCTGGGCAACATGTTTGCTGGGAAACCTTGGGTCCTGGCATTTATCTGGATGTTATCTTTCTAAATATTGGTATAGATTGAGTACATTCCTTATATTGGTCAATTGTTTATTTCCTAATGGCAGTATCCTCTTTCAGCAGAATAATGCATTTTGCCACATTGCAAAATATGTTCCGCCATAATTTGACAAAGAGTTCAAGGTGATGATCTATATATATATATATATATATATATATATATATATATATATATATAGGATTTGCTCACTGTGCTTAAAACAATACAGCTGTAGTAGAAACAGCTTCATAAATCCATGCATTATACTGGTATATAAATATAATGCATTCAGCAAGTTTTCAGACCATTTTGATGTCTTTAGGTTGGATGGCCCTTTAAGAAGTAAATTTTAACCATATTGCATGGGGAAAACCTACATGAAAGCTGTAACTAATCTGTTCTGATTAGTGCCTTGCTTGCCACTGTGCGCATTGCGAACAGACAAGTAAATGCACTTTACTATCTATGGTAAGGAACACAGCCAATTTGTTTCATTCCAAAATAATATTGTGCATTGTGTTTACTTAAGACTAGATGCCTGCATTTAGCCCAGCTGCAGCTAAGCTCTAATTTTTACTGTATCAGCTTGCAGCTTTGTATCTAATAGTAAAAAGACATCTTTATAATTGTGGACTTCTTTTTCTTTTACATGAAATTATTTCTAGTTTTTAACCTCTTCAGGACACAGGGCGTATGGATACGCCCTGCATTCCGAGCCATTAAGGACCGAGGGCGTATGCATACGCCCGTGGGAAATCCGGTCCCCACCGCTAGCCGGTTGGGGGACCGGAGCCGGATGCCTGCTGAAATCATTCAGCAACCATCCTGGCACATCGCCCAGGGGGTTCCTGAGACCCCCCCATGTTGGCGATCGGAGAAAATCGCATGTCAATTCAGACATGCGGTTTTCTCCAATTCCGGGCCCGACGATCACCCGGAAAATTGGGCTGATCAGAGCTGTCAGCAACAGCCCGATCAGCCTAAAGGATAGGAGTGAGGTTGCAAAGCTGTGGTCTACTCCTATCCCCTGGCATTAGTCAGAACAGAGTTTCTGACCAATGGCAGCGCAGGACAGGGGGTTGCCATGGCAACCCCCGTTCTGCCCGCCCCTGGTTGTCGAGGGGCTCTGGGAAGAAGATGGAGGTCGTACCTGCAGGAGAAGATGCCTGGGGACCTGGGATCTTCGCTGGAGCCTGCTGATCCTGATCAGGGTAGGGAATTGACAGTGGGGGGGGGGGGGGGGGGGGGGGGGGGGGGTGGGGGGGGGGGGGGGGGGGGGGGGGGGGGGGTTTGGGGGGAATTGAAAGTGAAAGTAAATCGATCTTTAACTGTGGCAACCACTAGGGGGGCCAAACTGCAACTCCCAGCATGCCCAGACAGCCAAAGGCTGTCTCGGCATGCTGGGAGTTGTAGTTTGGGCAACATCAGGAGGGTCACAGTTTGGAGACCACTGTTACAGTGGTGCCCAGACAGTAGCCCTCCAGATGTTGCCAAACTACAACTCTCAGCATGCCTCGACTGCCCAGGGCATGCTGGGAGTTGTAGTTCTGTAACATCTGTCCCTTCAGATTTAACAATTTCATGACCTTTTTGAAATGACTGCTCTACTTTGAAGCCCTCTAATTTTTTCAAAAAGCAAAAGTATGTCCATTTTATGATGCCACATGAAGTGGACATATTGTATTTGTGAAGAAAAATAACATTTATTTGGAATATCCATTTTCCCTTACAATTAGAGAGCTTCAAAGTTAGAAAAATGCTAAATTTTCAAAATTTCATGAAATTTTGGTTTTTTTTCACCAAAAAAGGATGCAATTAACGCCGAAAATTTACCACCGAAATAAAGTAGAATATGTCACGAAAAAACAATATCAGAATATTCGGTAAAAGCGTTTTCGCGTTATTAATTCGTAAAGTGACGGTGGTCATAATTGCGAAAAGGGCTCAGTCCTTAAGGTGAAAAAGGGCTGCGTCCTTAAGGGGTTAAAGCACATACTGTATACGGCAGTGGTCTTCAACCTGCGGACCTCCAGATGTTTGCAAAACTACAACTCCCAGCATGCCCGGACAGCCAACGGCTTGTCCGGGCATGCTGGGAGTTGTAGTTTTGTAACATGTGGAGGTCCGCAGGTTGAAGACCACTGGTATAGGGCATCCCTTTTTTTTTCCTGCTGGGGCCTCGTCAGCCTGAACATGAGATATATATCTTAAATGCAGTAGAATATTTACACAAGCACATAAAGATGTCAGTTCTGTTGCTGAACCAGACAGAGATCGGTGCAGCCATAGGAAAAGGCTGTGCAGAATATAACTCAAATCCCGCCACCCGAGCGGCATCTGATGAAGATCTAGCGGGCACTTCAACAGTGAGACCAGCCTAACAACCCTTTCACGTAGGCCGATTCATTGGCTGAGTGGTGTTTTTCATGCGGCCACCATGTTGCTTCCGGACACACATGATCCTGTGTAAACAAGTCATGTGTGGCCGACAATGATGGATTTAATGGTCTGCACCAATGATCCAGCGATCCAAACCACACAATAGTTATCCTGTGCATATTGTCTGAAAGGACTGTTTGAGAGACACTACTGTATACTATTTGCTGTTTTCACCAACTCTGTATACTGTTTATACTGTGTTGCACTGACCTGTCCATGTGCTGAAAGTGTGAATGCATCATTTTCATAGTTACATAAAATATTGCAGACAAAACAGGAAGCAGAGAAGGCAAGCCTTCATTCTCATTCTGAAACTAAACACATGAAATACTCCTACTAAATCCCCAGCGGAATTATATATGCAAA